>NC_080731.1:18692070-18921265 GCF_019097595.1 Hemibagrus wyckioides
GGGCCAGATGGAGGGTTGTGGTGATGGCGGTGTCCGTGGAACAGTTAGGACGATACGCAAACTGCAAGGGGTCCAGCGAGGGTGGTAGCTGTGACTTGATGTGCCTCATGACGAGCCTCTCGAAGCATTTCATCATGATTGGTGTGAGTGCAACGGGACGGTAGTCACTGAGGCAGGAAACCGTGGACTTCTTTGGCACAGGGATGATGGTCGTTGTCTTGAGGCACGTAGGGATGATGGAGCTGCTCAGCGAGATGTTGAAGATGTCAGTGAAGACATCTGCTAGCTGCTCTGCACACTCCCTGAGAACTCTGCCAGGAATGTTGTCTGGTCCAGCAGACTTCCATGGGTTAACTCTGCATAGAGTTCTCTTCACGTCAGCTGTGGTGAGACAGAGCACTGGGTCATTAGGAGGAGGGATGGTCTTCCTCGCTCTCTCTGGGCGTGTGCATGCTTCGCCTCTCTGATGGCTCGGGACAGTTTGGCCCTTGCTGTTTTTAAGGCCGCCCTGTCCCCTGATCTGAAGGCAGAGTCTCTCGACTTCAGGAGAGCACGCACTTTCGCAGTCATCCACGGCTTCTGGTTGGAGCGTGTTGTGATGGTCTTGGAGACGATCACGTCATCGATGCATTTCCCGATGTAGCTGGTCACTGATGCCGTGTACTCCTCCAAGTCAATAGAGTCGCCGTTGGTTGCAGCCTCCCTAAACATATCCCAGTCAGTGCACTCAAAACAGTCCTGAAGAGCAGAGATGGCTCCTGCTGGCCAGGTCTTAACCTGTTTCAGAACCGGTTTAGAGCGTCTGACGAGTGGTCTGTATGCTGGAATCAACATAACAGAGATGTGGTCTGAGTAGCCGAGGTGGGGGCGGGGCTCCGCACGATACGCGCCGGGAATGTTTGAATAAACAACATCCAGCGTGGTCGCCCCTCTCGTAGCAAAGTCCACATACTGATGGAATTTAGGGAGCACTGTTCTGAGATTTGCATGATTGAAATCTCCGGCGATGATAAACAGTCCATCGGGGTGAGCATTCTGCAGCTCGCTAATAGCTCCGTACAGCTCACACAGAGCCTCCTTAGCATTAGCACTGGGTGGAATGTACACTCCGATAATGAGAGTAGTGGTGAATTCCCGGGGTAAATAAAAAGGTCTGCATCTAACAGTCACAAACTCCACTACCGATGAGCAGTAGTTAGACACAAGCACAGAGTCTTTACACCATTCCGTGTTGATGTAAACACACACACCGCCACCGCGAGTCTTACAAACAAGCTCATCATGGATTTCAGGAGGGAGAAAGGAAGAACGCATGACCCCATCCACATGAAAGGAATGGCTGTCGAGCGTGTATCCAGCTTCAGGTTTCTGGGCACCCACATCTCAGAGGACCTGTCCTGGACCACCAATACCTCCAGCCTGGTCAAAAAGGCTCACCAGTGCCTTTTTTTCCTGAACACACCGAAGAAGAACCACCTGTCTTCAACCATCCTGGTGAACTTCTACTGCTGTGCGATTGAGAACACCCTGACCAACTGTATCACAGTCTGCTGGATGCTTGGCAACAGACAGCCAATCAGAAGTTGCGCAGCGAGGCTCATGTCAGGTCAGTCACAGGAAATGCACGTTGTGTAAACAGGTTGCTTGCTGTTCGTCCAGTCAGTGACAGTGACACTGCAAATATGCAAATAAGAATGTTAACCCGGGGTTTAGGAATGTACAGTGTAAAATGTCTGTTAATGAATACCCAGGATTAACAGGTAACCCCAGGTATCGTATGAACAGTGTGAAACGTAATTACAGATAATCCCAAGGGCTTTTCACACTTGAATTGTTAACCCTGGATCATACTAAACCCCAGATAAACGGAATCCTGGGTTATCTGTTATTTTCATTTTTTTTCTCTGCGTGCCTTAAATTGACCCTTGGGGGATAAATAAAGTCTTTTTTTTTTATTTAATTGAATTTGTATTTTTTTTGTTTATTGCAAGTATAAACAATTAACTTCAGCATTAAAATAGAACATTGGATGCCATTATTATTAAAAATTTAAAACAGGAAGACAAAATAAAGATATATAAAATAAAAGAGTACAGATGTAAATCAAAAATTCCGTAAAGTTCATCAGATACTATGTTATGTTTACAATGAGAAAAATAGCAAAGTATATCACCCATAGTTAAAGCAATGTCTACATTAGATTTTAAAGAAAAGAATTTTGATAAGTCAGAACAAAATTTCTTATCAAGGGAGCATTCGATAAAAAGATGATCAATAGAGTCAATACTGATATTACAGAAATTACAATTTAAATGAGGATTACCAAATTTGGATGTAATCTCATTGGTCAAAGTCAAAATCAAAGTCAAAGAAGGTTTATTGTCACTTCAACCATATATAGCAGATGCAGTACACAGTGAAGTGAAACAATGTTCCTCCTAGACCAGAGGTGCTACACAGAACAAAGACAAAGTACAGTGTGTGTGTGTCTGTGTCCAGCACAGTTCAGTTCTTCTTGGAACACAGTTCTCAGCTTTTGTGCATGTGTGTTATTGCATGTGTGTGTGAGTATGTGTCCTGTACTGTATATTATGTATACTGTATATTATGTAAAATCTTTAAATGTATTTCTTTTACTTTGTTGGGGACACAGAATTTATAAGGTAAGCTTTTTTCCAATTAATCTTGTTTATTAAAGAATTTCAAACAAATTTTCCTCTCTGAGTAATTTGTAAAAACAAATTTGTTAATCATTTTATTACTACATTTAGGTTCATAAATACACTTGTCATTAACCAAATAACTTGGCTCCCTTTTTACAGTCACTTCAAACAATAGATGACATTTCATTAAGTGAACAAGACCGGCTGGTATAGCTTTAACAATTGTAAGAAATTCCTTATGAACAACAGGGAAATTGTATTTAGACATGAAATCACAATAAGAATAAAATTTCCCTTGTGGATCTAGTATATCACAAAGATTATCTTTTTCATGTCAATTCTTAAGAAATATCGACTTGATCTTTACTAGAATACTCTCGTTGATCCATAGCTTCACTTTATGTGGGGAGAAATTGTGAACAAAACAAAGTTTCCATGCCAAAAGTGCCTGTTCATGGAATTTTGAAAGTTTTCTGGGGAGTTTAGAAGGGGAAAATTTACAAGTTAACAAAAATTTAAGACCTCCCAGATTTTTATAGATATTGTGATTGATAAAGGACCAAATAGAATCTGGTGAATTGACACACTTCCTAACCCAATTTACCTTTAAAGTGTAATTAATGTCAAAAGAATCAAGCATGTCAAAACCTCCATCAGCTTTCTTACCACAGAGAACTTTTCTTCAAATGTTGTTTGCTTTTCCAAAAAAAGTTAAAAAATAAAATATTAATTTGTTTTTATGTATTGTCATGAAGAAATGAGAAAGATGGGTATATAAAATTAGACAGACCTTCTGCTTTTATTAAAAGAACTCTAAATCTTTTTGAAGCCAATTGCTGAATATTAGTTTTCCTTTTTTAATTTTAAGAAGAAAATTCATTTCTTGCCTAAGAGAGATTTTTTTTGGAAATATAGATGCCAAGATATTTCACATTATCTTTAATAGGTATGTTATTCATGGAGGTTTTGCGGTTATCAAATAAACAAAGAATTTCACATTTAGGGATATTTAACTTTAAACCAGAAGCCTCCGAAAAGGTGGTAATGATTTCAAGAACTTTTGCAATCTGATTTAAGTTTTCTAAAAACAGGGTTGTATCGTCTGCAAGTTGTGAAATTCTAATCTCACGATCAAAGATGGTCAACTCTTTGATATCAGGATTATTTCTAATATTTAAAGATTGTAATTCCACAACTAGTAAGAACAGAAAGGGGGAAATTCCACAACCTTGTCCAACTCCCCTGTTAATGGAAAATCTATTAGAAGTATCAAATTACAAGATTACTGATCTATTAATATCCTTATATATAATTTTAACCGGCGGCACAGTGGCTTAGTGGTTAGCACGTTCTCCTCACTGTGTGTGGAGTTTGCATGTTCTCCCCGTGCTTGGTGGGTTTCCTCCCACAGTCCAAAGACATGCTTCTAGGCTGATTGGAGTCTCTAAATTGCCCGTAGTGTGTGATTACATGAGTGAATGAGAGTGTGTGTGTGTGCCCTGCGATGGTTTGGCACTCCGTCCAGGGTGTATCCTGCCTTGATGCTCGATGATGCCTGACCTTGAAGCCCAGGCTCCCCGTGACCAGATGATAGATTGGATAAGCAACAGACAATGGAATGGAATCATTTTACCCATTTTTATAAATTTCTCTCCCAAACCAAACAACTCTGTAGTAGAAAATAAAAAAATTATGTTCGATGGTATGGAATGCTTTGTAAAAATCTAGATACAAAATGATTGCATTAGAGTTAATATAATTTGCATAAACTAGATCCAAAATTAGCCTGATATGGATTTCATTGCTTATATCCGATAAGCCTGTTTTTAAACTTTTTGCAAAAGCTAATGATAGAATTTTATAATCTAAATTTAGTAAAGTGATTGGCCTCCAGGTGTCAAAGGAGAGAAGGCCTTTGCCTGGTTTTGGTATCAGTGTAATAAGGCCTTGTTTCATAGAAGTGCATAATTCTTCATTAACAATACATTCATTGTACATTCTAAGTAATGGACTCTTAATAGACTTCCAAAAGTATGCATAAAACTTGATAACTAGGCCATCTGTGCCTGGGGATTTACCCTTCTTCATAGACTGCATTGCTTTTGGTAAGTTCATCTTAAGAAAGGTCATTTTCACAAACCACTTTAAACTCATTTGAAATTACTGGAGTGAGAGATTTGACTTGCACTACTTGCATAATTTTCATTATAATTTGAGCAATATAATTTGTTACAAAAGGAGTATACATATTTATTAATTTGGCAGGGATTTTTGATTATGTTATTATCGATTTATAACACTGCTAGACAATTTCTTTTTATATTTCTGTTTTCGAGAGAAAAAAATAACTGGTGTTTTTCTCTCTCATTTCCAATAATTTAGCCTTTGACCTTATAAATGCGCCTTCGGCTAAATCTAAATAGTCATCATCTATTTCGTTTCTCAAATTAAATAAATAAATATTAAGAGTTTCTTTAGATAGAAATTTGTCAAGCTCTCTGAGAATATCTTGACACTTGCCACTATAAGTTCTTTGCCTCGACGCATAGCTAATTGTCTAACTTTGACTCATCTTCCAAAATAGAAACAAATGTTTTTTAACAGGTTCTACAAAATTTGCATCCGAGAGTAACTTATTATTAACACACACTCCCCTGTGTACATCAATGGGACGATGGTTGAACGTGTTACCAGCTTCATGTTCCTGGGGGTCCACATCTCTGAGGTGGTTCTCCAACACCTCCAGTCTGCTCAAGAAAGCATCCCAGCGTCTCTTCTTCCTGAGATTACTGAGGAAGAATCACCTCTCTATGGACATAATGAACAATTTCTACCGTTGTGCAGTAGAGAGCATCCTAACCAGCTGTATTACAGTCTGGTACGAGAATTGCTCTGTCTCGGACTGTAAATCGATTCAAAGGGTGGTGAAAACCACCCAACGCATCATTGGGACTCCACTCCCTGCCGTTGAGGACGTCTATAAGAAACGATGTCTGCATAAGGCTCGCAGCATCGTGAAGGACTCCTCTCACCCTGCACATAAACTGTTTTCTCTCCTTCCCTCTGGAAAAAGGTTCAGATGCCTAAAAGCCAAAAGCAGCAGGCTAAGGAACAGTTTTTATCCCACAGTGGTTACCTTAGTGAACTCAGCTTCACTAACCTCCTTACAGGGACAGTAACTTCCCCCCACACACTGATAAACCCGGCAGTGATGTAATATATCTCTGTAAATACTCTCTGTATATTCGTTTGTATAGTCTGCACATAGATATGTATATTCATATAGGTATATAGGTGTGTGTGTATATATGTATACTCCCTGCATATCCATCCAGCTGTAAAGTTATTCATATTTATTCATATGTATATTTCATACTATTGCATACACTGTAAATACATCTATATATAATTTCTGTATATTTCTTATTCCGCAAATTCATATATATCTGTAAATTTACAATTATTCTGTACATTAATTTATATATCATAAATTACTATATACTTTATGCTCACTTTATTCTGTATATTCATATATATATATACATATACATACATACATACATACATATACATATATACATACATACATATATATATATATATATATACATATATATATATATATATATATATATATATATATATATATATATATATACATATATATATATATATATATATATATGTATATATATATATATATATGTATATGTATATACATACATATATATATACATATATATACATATATACACACATACACACACACACACACATGTATATATATATTTGTAAATCCAATTTATATATAGCTTTTATTTATATATATCTGTATATATGTTCATATTGCACTGCTAACTTGCACTTCTGGTTAGATGCTAACTGTATTTCGTTGCCTTGTAACTATGTGCAATGACAATAAAGTTGAATCTAATCTAATCTAATTATTAAATTTCCAATAACCGCAAATTCCCTTACAACTGTCTGGATTTCTAATTAAAGATATTGAGATGAATCTATGATCTGATGAAGGTGAGTAACCGATCGACGTGTCTGAGACAAACTGAACTGCATTATTAGATAAGAAAAATCAATTTGTGACTTACGTGTAAGAGCATTATTTGTCCATGTAAATTCCTTATCGTGTGAATGTTAAAAAAAACGGCAAACATCAGTAACCTGTAACTTATCAACAAGCAACTCAAAAACTTTAGATGTACTGTTCTTTGGAGGGAATCTATCTAAGGACTCATAAGGGGCTTCACTGAAGTCACATCCAGTCAATAAATAAGCACCTGTGTATTTTCTTTTTAGGTCTAGTAATATCAGGCTAGGTTTTTCAAACATTTATAAATTTAAAGAGTTATTATTATGTCCATAAACATTGCAAATGATCGATGTCGTATTGTCTATATTTAAGATTATTATAATCCATCTCCCTTCACCTGAATATAGAGTTTCCACTACATCTCCCTTCAATATATTTAAGAAAACAGCGACCCCTACAGACCCCCCACTGCGGTTTTTCTAAAATCTTACATCGTTATCACAAGAATGTGTTTCTTGAAATAAAATCATTTGAGCCTCCCTGTGTTTAATGAAAATATAAAGTGTCTTCCTTTTATCCAATTTCCTTAAACCTCTAACATTCAGAGAGATCATATCTACTGTACCAAAATTAAAAACTGACAACCAAGAAAAAAGAAAACGAAAGAAAAAGCAAAAAAACATAAACAATAAACAAGACCTCCTAAATTAGACTAAGGCACTTGTTACAATAAGAACTTGGACTGAATTTGTAATCATCGTGTAAAAACCTACAGTGACGCAGATCCTATAAACACCCGTTTTTAACAAGCTTCCGTATTTTAGCGACCTATTTTGCTGAGATGCGCAGTTTATAGTCAGTCACTATTACAGGAAATAACTTTCTATAAAATGATAGTTTACGTCTGTAACTCACCTGCTGATGAAGGATGAACAGAAAACGTGAGAAATAGCAGGACTTTGAACACAGTGCTACTGTCCTCCATCTTACAGTGTAGACTTTAAACAAAAATAAACAAGTCCATAAAATCTGGTAAACTCCTTTATATAGTCGATAACACACCGGAGTAAATTCCCCACAGCGTTTACCACGAGACTCCAAAACAGCAGCAGCGAAAAAACTTTAGATAAAATTCAGACTTTCACTTTGACACCGAGGCTTCCGTCTCTTATCATAATATTATGCGGAGCTTTCGAGTCACATGATTGTGATTGTTGATCTGATTGGTTGCTTCAGTGGCCGGTGACTGGTTTGTTTTTAGAGGTGGAGCTTTAAATCCAGTGTGGTTAAAGAAACGGAAATGACGTATTATTGCTGGCTAGTGTTGTAGGAGGTGTGTGGTGGTGTGTAGAGTATTATTACAGACAATTTATTAATGAAATCATCCAGAAAAAGATCTCAAACTCTGCAATACCATGAACTATTGCTCCCAAATAAGATAAATCCCATATAATTATTCAAATGTATGTATTGCCATCATTATACACTGTAAGAGGAAGCCAGTCATTATTAGGATATGTAACACATTCAAATGATTATTATTAATATAAATTTGTACAGATTCACTGCTGGCTCTGTCCTCAGCAGCTGATGTAAACGCAGGAGGTTCAAATTGTAAAATAAAGATTTGTGAAGCATTAAATGTCTCGATTGTATTGAAAAAGGCTTCATGACTCCAAGCTTAGATTAACACTACATGCTAGTGGCTTCTGTGGGTCAGATATATTAGCAGCTTCACTGAGTTGCTAACGTAGGGATTTATTAGCATTTTTATTTTACAAATAAATAAATATACTGTATTCGTATGACTCATGGATAAAAGTGCTTGTGTGAAACACACACAGGTTGTTATTTACTAAAAAACGATATTATATCAAATGTTAAATCACATAAATACAGACTCAATTTGAAATAATTTATTTCACCATCAATTCTTCAAACCCAAATAAGAGGAATTCTAAGGAATAATAATACAGCAGATTTCTACCACTGTAATAATGATTAATTATAACTAATGGACATGTTCTCCTAATCATAATAATACATAATAATACATTTATATTATTTCATTTTAATTTCACATTAAATAATAAAATGAAGATAAGACACATTTTCAAAACTGTCCTAATTTAATGACACATTAACGTCTCAATCTCAGTGAAAACTAAATCCAGAAATGAACCAAACCATTTCAGGCTCCAGAGATTCCACTTGAAACAAGTGGATTAGTAAATATTTTTTATTGAAAGACTAGATTCATCCTGTAGATATTATACTGGATCATATCATATTAGATTAGATCCAATGCGACTCAGTTCTGTAACTGTGATGGTATAAAACCTACAGTTACTTTTCGGGCCATCAGGAATATCAGTGTCATATGAAGTAAACAGTAAATGATCTGTGAAATTATGTTCACACATTCCTATGGCCCACTGAAGAATATACAACATGAAGATCCTCTTTAACATCATGTCTCTTGTTCCTCTTGGTTTTCTTCTTAGAGAACTGAAGTGCAGCGTAATTCACAGAGTCCGAGTCAGAAACCTGCAGGAACACAGAAGATAAACAGAGACGATAAAATAAACAAGAAGTCTATAAATAATTTCAGTTTAATACTTCTGTCAGTGGAGTTATTAATGAAAAAAAAACTCTATATCTAATAAACAGACAAATATATTTGTATGTAAATAATGAACCTAATATTTAAATAGCTGAATTTTATTTATTTATTTATTTATTTATTTATTTTTTTTTTTAATGAACAGTACTAAGGAGGTCCTGGGAAATTTATTTTAAAGTTTAAAAATGTAAGCAATGTTTGAGAAACCCTTTTTTTTTATTGATTTGTAACTTTAAAACTGCTTTAAATAATGATACATTTTAAATAAATACATTTTCATTAATACAGTTCTGAACTGATTTTAAGTATGAATTTATTAGGAAATGTGTGAAAGGTATAGAGTTTTGCTGATGTGCATTATTATTATTATTGTAACATCTCAGCTGGCGTCCGAACACCAGAGGGAGGGAGGGAGGGAACATCGATCTATAATCGACACCTGCTGCTTCTCCGCTTCACCAGCAGGTGGTGCAAGCGAGTTTGATGAGATAATAACAACAGGTAGACCGAGGCTATCACATCACTCTCAGGGATTTGCCAAAATGGACCAAGATGTAAGTACTGTACCTTAAGCCATTGAAGACACCAAAGCATTGTTTATGTGTATATTTGTTTTTATAAGTAGTTATTATTAACGTATTTCTTTAACAATAAATGGGAACATTGCTTACAAAAATTAACCATGTTTTTTGGTGGTAAAAGTGTAGTAACCATATTTTTTGGGTGCATTGATTACAATTGGAAAAAACACAGTTTTACTATGGTAACAATGTTTAACAATTGTTTTTGAAAACCAGGGTAATTTATTGGTAACAATGGTTTTATTACAGTAACCATGTTTTTTTCCAACTGAAGGAAAACCATGTTTTTTTTTGGTTTTAAACCATTGTTAATTTTCGTAAGCAATGTTCCCATTTGTTGTTAATAGAGATACCGGGGAGGAGGGGCCTGAACCCATGCAGGTGGGACGAACCTGCGTGTCAGAAAAGGAGCATCCACTCCGAGTCCAGCAGCGACTCTGTTTCTACTGTGGGGAGCCCGGCCACCAAGTGTACACATGCCCTGAAAAGCCATCCGTGTCCAAGGTAGGGGGAAATGTTTTCGTCTCTAGTCTATCCATTCCAGCCCAGATACATTACACTCATGGGTTTTTTTCTGTCTCAGCATTAGTAGACTCAGGAGCAGCTACAACTTCACACTATACACTGTGCCACCCCTTTACAAGTAACTGCCATAAATAATCAACCCATTAGTGAAGGATATATTTCTCGCCAGACTAAACCACTCACACTCCAGGTTGGACTTTTTCACCATGAATCTCTCACCTTCTATGTTTTCTCTTCACCATCTAACCCTATCATTCTGGGCTTCCCATGGTTACAACTTCAGAATCCCCAAATATCATGGAAGGAGGGAGAATTACTACTTTGTTCAGTCCAGACAAGACAAACCCTTGAGTCTGCCTCTCATCCCTGCCTCCATCTATCATTCTGGTCCCAATTCAGTGGAATCTCCTGGAGGAAACTCTGCCTCCCGACCATGGTCCGTACCAGAGTCTTGCAAGGGGTTCACGAAGCCCCCAGCTCAGATCACCCTGGTATTCGCAAAACTTGTTAGCTAGTACAAAACCATTTCTGGTGGCCTACTCTACCCCACAATGTTGAGGATTGCATCAAGTCATGTCCCACATGTGCTCAAACCCGTACCAGCCGTCGGTTTCCGGAGGGCCTTCTTGAACCCCTACCGATTCCCCAACGACCTTGGTCACACATTTCCATAGACTTCCTGACTGACCTACCTGATTCCAAGGGGTTCACCACCATCCTGGTGACCGATTCTCCAAAGCCAGCAGACTAATTCCCTTTGTGTGTTTACCCACCGCCATGGAAACTGCTAATGCCTTGTTTAACCACATGTTCAGGACTTATGGCCTTCTGCAAGATATTGTGTCTGACTGGGGGCCTCAGTTCACCTATCTCATCTGGAGGGCCTTCTGCAACCAACTGGGCATCAACATCAGCCTGAGCTCAGGATACCATCCTCAAACCAATGGCCAAGCAGAACGTCTGAACCAGGAGATCAGAAGGTTCCTCCGTTCATCCTGTAGCCGTGAACAGCATTGCTGGAGTGAGTTCCTCCCCTGGGCCTAATATGCCCAGAATTCACTGGTGTCGTAGAACACCTGGTGGTAGTCATAGAGGGGGTGGGGGGTGGTTGGGGTTTATAACATCTCAGCTGGCATCCGAACACCAGAGAGAGCCCTCTCCCGAGTTTTGGATGGCAGTCATGAAGAACACTTCCGGAAGTATCTAATACTTAAGTAGTGTGCACACTGCTTTCTACTAGAAGTATCATTTCTAGTCAAACATACCAAGCCTTGCATTGCCATTGTCGTGTTGGATTATTGTGTAATGCCCTTTGCCTGCCTATTTCCACATTTTGAGTCTTGTTTTGTGTTTATCAGATTTGTTTGCCTCAGTGTTTGTTTTCCCAGTTTTGACCCTTTCGCTTTGCTTTCTGACGTATCCGCTTGCTGCTTTTGTTAATAAATTGCATATGGACCTCATTCGCCTCCAGTGTGTCCTTATTATTATTATTATTATTATTATTATTATTATAAAAATTATACTAAATATGCTGAATATCCAGCTTCTGTAAGTTATGTGTTTTTGTTTTAAAATAAGAGTTTTTATTGGCTAATAAATTCTTCATTAGGACAAATAAACACCCCAGATTTACTGATTTGAGTTTAGTCAGTGTGAATCATTCTGGAGGTCAGTGTGTGTGTGTGTGTGTGTTTAAATTATTCTCACATTTACCTCATTAACTTCTGCTTTATCTTGAGCACCTAATGCAACACAAAACAAATATTATTATTATTATTATTATTATTATTATTATTATTATTATTATTATTATTATTATTAGAGGAGTATATATTTTTACCTCTGTGTGTTTTTCTGTGTTTCAGTATGATGAAGATCAGGACAGTGAGAAGAAACACAATCACTGCACCAAACACCACAATCAGCATGAAGAACACAGCAGGAGACACAGAACCTGGGAGACAAACTATAAAGAAAGTGTTTTAATCATTAAACCTGCATCAGATTTTAATATAAAGTGTACAGAAGCTTTTCAGAGAAACAACAAACCTGTTTCTTTGTCCAAGTTCTCAGGAAATGTTTTATTTATGCCTGAAATAAGAAACATTAATTTTAGAACCTAAATCATTTGTCAACTTTTACTGAAACTCTTCACTCTATAAATTTACCTTTCACTTGTAAATTGGTGGAGTTTCTAAATCTAACTTGCTCCAGGTGTGTGAAGCTGCAGTAATAGAGTCCTGTATCAGAGACGTTTACTGCAGTGATTGTGAGAGACGTTTTACTGCCATGAACAGACATCACTATTCTCTCACTCTCACTAAAGAAGTAACACGTCTCTGATGGAGCTGATGTCCTAAACTGTTTACACCCAAGAAGAAGTGGAACTGAATCACTCGTCTGTTTAAACCAGAAGATGAAAGATGTTTCACTCAGATCATGTTGGCACCAAATAGTGACGTTATCTCCAGCTTCTGCCTCCAAAGTTAAAGAGCTCAGAGTCTCTGAGAGCAAACCTGCAACACAGAAAACACTCCACATTTTAACACCATCACAGACTTAAACATACATAAATACATACATAAATCTAAATCAATCATTCACTTGCACACAGTTTTAGAAGGAACCCGGCAGGTAGGTTGTTCCAATCTTTTATGGATGTAGATTGCCTTAAATCCCTCTGTCTCTTCATGTAATCCCAGACAGACTGGATGAGTTGAGATCAGGACTCTGTGGAGGTCAAACCATCACTTCCAGGACTTCTTGATCTTCTCTGTGTTGAAGAAGTTCTTAATGACATTGGATATATGTTTGAGGTTGTTTTACTGCTGCAGAATATATTTGGGGCCAAACAGACATCTCCCTGATGATATTACATGATGGTGAAGTATCTGCCTGTATTTCTCAGCACTGAGAACACCATTAATCCTGACCAAAACTTCAACTCTATTTGCAGAAAAAGAGCCCTAAACCTACACGATACCTCCACCATGCTTCACTGTTGCCTGCAGACAATTATTATTGTACAGCTCTCTAAATAAATAAATAAATAAAAAATAAGCATAATAGAAGGTAACTCCAAGAAGGAAAGATCTTACCCTACACTGACCCAAGCTAGCAAAGAGAATTAATCATAAAAAAAATTAAAGAAAAGTTTCTAGCTAACTCAGAATAAAGAAACAGCCACATTGACACAGACTGGATTCAGAAGAGAATTGCTTATTAGCATTAAAACAAGACAACAAACAAACCAGTTGGTATGAGGGATACAAGTCGCATGATCGTCCAGCTTGCACTGAAGTCCCGCTGGTTACAGTGTCATTATATAAATCACATGCAGGTTCCCCGTCCAATCAGATTTTAACACGTTTCCCCTTTGGCCTTGTTTCAAATCATATTTAGACCATGTGTCCCCCTATCTGGCATTTGTTCAATCACCTTTCAGCACAGGTAGCACTTGTTGTGCATGTATTCTTCCCCTTGCAAGTTTTCTATTCTTGTCTTTGCAAGTTTCCTGTTATATCCAGAAAAGGCCATGTTTCCTCTCCCCGCTTTTGCCTTAGATCATGGAGTTTTTCCACTTTGAGAAGCCCATAACTTGTCTATACTTTTTATTTTACTCTGGATTTCTTGTTTAAAATCTAATTTCTTTTCCTCTTCTTTGATATTCTCTAGAGATGGTGTTTGTGAGTTTCCTCTATATAGTGTACATATTGTACTGTATCCTACTCTACACTGGTGCACTGTGAGGACTGACTTGTAAGAGTGATGGTTTCTTACATGCATCTTACCATAATTTTTTCACAGTCTGTCTGGGGTAACAGTTTCTACTTAATCAAAATCACTTAATTTTTGCAGTCAGTTTAAGAGGCTAAAAGCTTTTATCATTATTTTTTCTAACAGTTTAGTTTATATCAGTGTTTGTTATTTAGAATTTCCTCCAATCACTTTTTAAACAAAACCATAATGAAGGCGACTTTAAAAGGAAGTGCAGAAAAAACTGTGTCAAGATTCTCCATGATGCTCAGTAAAAGTTACTAAAGCTAATTTCCTCATCAAACTGCACTAATTGTAGCTGTAGACTCATTTCCGTAACAGTTTTCTAAAGCAAATGTTGCGAAGTCACCACATATTGACCGAAAGCATTTTTGCTTTACAACATTTCTTTGAACGTGTCTAAGACTTTTGCACAGTACTGTGTATATATACTGAGCATCTTGGAGAATCTTGCCAAGGATATTGTCACAAAATAAAGCAGCCTTCATTATGGTTTCTGTCTGAAAAGTGCTGCTACATGATATTTAGTATTATATTCAATATATTTATATTTGATATTGTTAATTTTTTTTTTTGTTGTTGTTGTTGAAAAAGTAGTGTTTGGGAGAAAAAAGTTTTTGTGCTGACCCAGTAATGCAGATCTCATAAAATCTGTAACAAACTATGTAGTAAAAATAGGTGGTAAAAACTGATTTTTGCATAGTATTGTATATACAGCTATAGCATACAAATAAAACATAAGTTTTTTTACTTTTAAAAGAAATTTGTTTGTCTGAATTTTAACTTAAATTCTTTAAATATTAAATATTCTTAGTGAAAATCTTACAGATGGACAGAATTTTTCTTTCTTTTTGTTGAAATCTTATCATTTTACTACCCTCAGTTACACAACTATGTACTGGTAAATGTGAATATATAAAACAAATCTAATAAGTATTTAGTAAAGTAATAAGTGAGATTATAAACTTACCCATGACACAGAGAAACACAGAGAGAGTTGTAAACTGAAGCATTGTGTATCAGACCAGAGACAAAGAGGAAACGGTCTGTTGGGTGAATCAAACCCTGGTGTATCTGTGTGCAGGGGTGAAGAGAGTTATACACACTACAGCACTTAGATAAAAAAAGGAGGGGCCCACAGGAAAAAAGTAACCTGAAAAAGATCTGTTTATGATTTCTATACTTTTTCTTTTCGTTTTCTTCTGACATGAAACACTGCAGTAATCTCATAAAACCATACAAATGTTTCTGATTAATGAAAATATTTCCAGATAAAATGTAACTTACCTTTAAATGTTTGTGTGTAGACTTTAGCGTTAGTGAAAAATAATCCTGGTGTCTTTGTACAGTTCAGAGGGTTTTTATAACGATCTTTTCTCAGGTCCACATCCATGGGAGTGTTGATGATTTCTGAACAGAGTTAGAGCAGAGACATGCAATGAGACCAAACTTTTTTTCCAAGATCATTCCTAATTAAATAACACACACACACACACAAACACTTTTAAAGTGTGTCATCTGATGTTCATTCAAACACACTGCCAGGTTTATTTCATTCTACAAACTAATGGAACTGATGTAGTTATTTTAACAAACCTGATCTGGAGAATCTGAATGTGAAACATTTTCATCTGTTTATCAGATTATCAGTGGTGTCAACTGCACTATAAATACTGCACAACAATCAGGATTCACCTTTTTATTATGAACATAATCTGTCAGGTTTGTTTTGTGCAAATTTAATAGTGTAAAAAATGGTTACACTATTATGATATAATACAGCAGATATAAAAAGCAGCTGGAGGTGAGAAGCAGAGGAACCTCAGGTGAATGTGTCAGTTTTCACACTTCAAATGCAAGCTTCATGCATGCAAAAGTAGCAGGTGTCTGGTCTGTGGTTGGAAAATGATCACAACAGAAAAATGGACAGTTGCTGCATAGGGGTGAGATAAAACTTGTGGTTTAAGAGATGGCTTCACATGACTACCATGCGGCTGAAACAAATAAAGACAAAAAGAAAATTGTAGCTGTCTATAAAATCATTTTATTATTGCTCTGAAAATCATATGTACAGTGGGGTGTGTATTGTTTTCTGTGTGATGACTGAACTCTCTGCTTCAGCTCTTTCTGGAGCTCTTTTCGAGTGCTGCTTCACTCCTGAGCTGCTCTTCTGATTAACTTCCTAACTGTTCAGTCAGAGATCTTGTGAGATGTTCCTGTTCATGGCTGGTTGATGGATGATTGATGTTGGTGATGTTTCTACTTTCAGATAACAGACATGATGCTGCTTACAGGAACATTTAGGAGTTGAGAAATCCGTCTGTAATCAGTGCTGTTAATCTGCTGCTCAACAATGTTGCTGTGAAGATCATGGAGTAGATCGTTATCCATTACACATCATCAGATGGTTTTTGAGCTTCAGCTTGGTTATAAATAATTTGTTTACTTGCACTCTGGATTCTAAGAGTGAAAATACAAACCTACCAACACACACTAACCCAACTGATTATAATCAACACAGGAAAGAGAACTAATTACTACAATCAGCTGTTTTTCTTACTGTGTTCAATACTTTTTCTGTTATTCCATTTTTTTCTGTGTAGTTTTATTGAGTTAATATCAATGTCTGGTCTAAAAGTCTTTAAAACTTATTTCCCTCACTGCATATGGCACAAGCAGCACAAGAACCATTAAAGCTCTCACACACTGCATTTTACTGGGGTTTGAAGACACAGACTCACACAGGTACTCTGACTGCCCCCTACTGGTTAGTTATAACACACCTCTCACCTCCTAATGAAAGACCAGAGCTCTGAGTGCTTCCTTACTGGTTCCTAAGAAGTCCTGTGTGTTTACTGTAGTGCTGGATTCAGTGAAACTGCCATGATTTTGTAGAACAGAATTATCTGGAACATTCAATACAGGGAATAAACTCATACATCTCGACATTAGTCTTAATATTAATATATAAAATGTGTAGTTAAATGGAAAAGATCCGGATTATGTACTTCCTTTATCCCTTCATGAACTCCCTCAGAACCTAAGTTTAATGTGAGACAGGTTCAGGATTTGACTTTTAAACACACAAACTCATTTCCCACATCCTTCAGTAACTATGCTAATAGTTAATATGCTACTATGAATTATTCACGGACATTTCCAAAAAAAAAAAACAAAAAACAAAACTTGGATATCGGAAACCCGGTGTGTGTTGAGTCTTCATCAGTGTTGTAGAGAAGCGGTGTGATTTATAATGACTCCTTCATGGTGAAATGAGACACAGCCCACTGTACATGGAAACATTAGCGACTTTTGTACTGAAACATTAATAAAACATTTTTAGACTAGTCTTACTTCTGAAATGAAACTTCCGGATTCACAAATCTATGAAAATTATTTATCAGGACAATTTATAGTTCGGATAAAATACATGAACTTTAGAAACCCACCATGTCTGAATAAACACTATTTTTCCTACCCATTTTATGTAAGTCCCGCCTCCTTCACAATGATTGGCTAATCCTTAATTCCGCTCGTATGCGCCCAATCACAGTCCGAGTAGGATTTATTACTAAATCCGAATTCAGCTCACAAACTCCAAGAATCGTAACATTAAGTATATGTGATACATAAAACTTCAATATATAATAAGTGTTCTGTCATTAATGTGTTTTCACTGACAATTAAGTCTCTTTTTCACTGAAACCCTGTAGCGCCATCTTCTGACCATAATTTAGAACTAGAACTTGTGACGCTGTAACACAAGAATTTCCCACAAGGAATCAAAAAAAGTCACATGTTGACATGTTCATGTGTTGATGCCTTACTGGTGAATAAACATGTAGAATTTGAGACACATCACACAATGGAATTATGTTTTACTTCTTGTTTGTGTGGGGTGAAATGTTAATTTAAACACCATAGTAACCCATTTACATAATGTTAAATTATAAAAGACAAACAATTTCAAGAAACAAAGACATAAAATAAAAATAATGAAATAAAGAATATAACATAAACAAAATGTATAATTACAACAAATTGTATAATACAATCAAATTAAACAGTTTTACTGCTTTTGGATTTTTCCTTTTACTAAAGGCGTCTGATAAATATTTTAGATCAATTTTAAGCACAATAAGCAAAGGAGGGGATTTAAAGTATCTACTTTTATGTATAAAATATTAAGCCAATTATATAATATTATTAAAATCCTACAAAACAGAGCACTCTTTGGTTATTCCGTACATTACATCTCGTAAGGTTAGAGTAAAAGCACCAGTAACCACACCCTTCTCCAACATCCAGTACTGCTGCTCAACATACTGCCCTTCTCTAGCCGATCAGTACAGTGACGTCACTGACGCGCAACCGGTTAGTGTTAAACATGTGACCCTTTAAAAAAAATTGTGTTTAATTCTGTGATTGGCATGTATTATTATTATTATTATTATTATTATTATTATTATTATTATTATTATTTTCTACGAGTACTATACTTATGTCCCGGATTTGAGGCTATAAAGATCTTCTAATTAGCTGGAAAGTCCATTACATATATAGCCCAAGTATATGTTTTCGTAAAGAAAGTGTAAAAACTTGCATTAACAAGAATAAACACACTTCTGTTTAAGAACAAACGTCCTTCTTTCACTGCAGTATCATATCAGATCTGCAGTTTATAGTCAGTCTACTGTCACTATTGTTCAACATTTACCGGATTAAACATCTGATAGTTTGTACCAAGTGTAAAATTTGGTGGAGGGGGGATTATGGTGTGGGGTTGTTTTTCAGGAGCTGGGCTTGGCCCCTTAGTTCCAGTGAAAGGAACTCTGAATGCTTCAGCATACCAAGGCATTTTGGACAATTCCATGCTCCCAACTTTGTGGGAACAGTTTGGAGCTGGCCCCTTCCTCTTCCAACATCTCACCAAACTCACCAGCTGATGAAAGATGTAGAGAAAACGGGAGAAAAAGCAGGACTTTGAACACAGCGCTGCTGTCCTCCATTTTTCAGTGTAGAATTTAACCAAACAGAAATAAAGAATGTCATGAATTAGGATGAATTGTGAATTTCCCTTTGGGATGAATAAAGTATCTATCTATCTATCTATCTATCTATCTATCTATCTATCTATCTATCTATCTATCTATCTATCTATCTATCTATCTATCTATCTATCTATCTATCTATCTATCTATCTATCTATCTATCTATCTATCTATCTATGAATGAAATTTTGTGGCACACTGGAATAACTTCCTCACAGCGTTCACCACCATGCAAAACTGCAGGAGAGAAAAAAAATTAGCCGAGACTTTGTCGGACAAGGTCACATGATTGTAATTGTTGATCTGATTGGTTGCTTCAGTGTTCGATGTCTGATTTTTTTTCCAGAGGTGGAGCTTTAAATCCAGTGGATTTAGTAAAAAAAAAAAACTGAAATGATGCAAGGGCTTAGCATTGTTGCCTCACAGCGAGAAGGTCCTGTTGTGTGTGGGGGCATTGTGTAGAGTATTACTGCAGACAACTTATTATTAAGTCATCCAGAAAAAGATCCCAAACTCTGCAATACTATGAACAATTGCCCACAAATAAGATAAATACCACAGATATTTAAATATGCATTGCCATAAATATTCACTGTAAAATGAAGACTGAGTGGGATACAATCATTATGAATGCAAATAAATGTTTGTACAGATTCACTGCTTGCTCTGTCCACAGCAGAAGCATTAAAAGTGTCGATTGTATTGAAAAAGGCTTCACTGCTCCAAGCTTTGACCCTTTAATGTTGTGTGACCGTTTGGTAGCGTCATTATATTTCATTAACGTTTTTTTTTTTTAACTTAACCCAAGCTGATTGGGCAGCCGTTTGATAGATGCCTATATTTAAATAATTATGGGGTCTGTTAAAAAAAAAAACAGTTATATATTGTTATTATTGACCAAATTAAATAAATAAAGTAAGAATTTTTCCATTGCTTTGGACATTAAAGGGTTAACACTTGGTGATTTATTAGCAGTTTCTATTTTATAATGAAATAAATATACTGTGCTTGTATGACTCATGGATAATAGTGCTTGTGTGAAACACACACACAGGTTGGTATTTACTACAAAAGATATCAAATGTCAAATCACACACATATAGAATCGACCTGAAATAATGGCTATTTATTTAACATTCAGTTTGTTGAACCCTAGTAAGAGTAATTATAAGGAATAATAATACAGCAGTTTTCAAACATATTGTAAGAATGATTAATTAATGGGTATATTTTCCTTATAATAATACATAATAGTTTAAATGTATTTCATTTCAGTTTTGCAGTAAATGATAAAATGAAGATAGATCAGAGGAGGAATGGAGCAGAAGAGGACACAGGAATAACATCTCAGAATAATAGCAAGAACATGCAATGTCCGAGAAAAAAAAAAAAAAGCCTACAGACCAGAGTCAAGGGTTGCATTACATATATATTCACATTTTACATAAAAAGATTCATGCAAATTACAAGCAAAACAAAAGAAAAACAATATGTACATGTATTCTGGTTAAAGAAAGAAAAAAAAGTCTCACTTCAGCAGTGGAAAAAAGAGAGAGATTTCTGGCATTTGGCACACGCTCTTACAGAGTGACATACAAGAATGCTTAGAAGTAAATGTACATACAACATACAACAATACATAAAACAAGCAGGAAAAATGAGAGCTAGTTTAAGTGCTTCAGGAAGAGGTAGGTCTTCATCCACCGCTTGAAGACGGTCAGTGACTCGACTGTTTGGACATCTAGGGGACGTTCATTCCACCACCTTGGTGCCAGAACAGAGAAGAGTCTTGATGTATACCTACCTTTTACCCTGAGAGATGGTGGGACCAGTCGAGCAGTGCCAGTGGACCTGAGGGAGCGAGGTGCAGTCTGAGGAGAAATAAGAGCTTTGAGGTAAGAGTGCAGTGGGGTGGTGTGGGAGAACTTAGGCAGGTCATGCAGCTGCATTTTAGATCATTTACAGAGGACAAACTGCATTCAGCATTCAGAGGTATATATACTGTGTTAAAAATATTGTTTGTTGCTTCAGACAGGAACATGTTAAAATGTCATTATAAAGCACAGCTACAACGTGTGCTATTCGTGGCTACATTTACAACCAGGAGAAATTTCATTTGTGGCTTAAAGAAGAGTTTTACCTACACACGGCTAAAGTTAAGGCGGACTAGTAAAGCTCAGATAAAGATACTAGTAGACTATAACTAATAGCAGTAATAATAGTAATAATCACCTGCAGCTGTGTGATTACACGAGCTCCCTCGAAACCTAAGCTTAAGGTGAGACATGTTCAGGCTTTGACTTTTAAATACACAAACTCATTTCCCACATCCTTCACAACCGACTGTATTACAGTGAAGGTTCTGCTAAACCTCCGAGATCTTCACAAGCAACTGAATCAACAAGAGATAAATATGTTACTGTAATTTATCCACTGACACTTTTTTTTAAGTAATATCTACAGCAATGCACAAAAAAGACAAAACACAATCAACTCTTATTTTTATCTGGATGTACCACAGTTATGACGCTGTCACTAGTTTATTTGTTAAATAATTTAATACTTTCTATATAAAACCATAGACAACATATAACATTGTTTGTGCCTTAAATGTCTGAACATCACATTCATAGCACTTCATAATAAAAATAAGTCTCATATCATACATGTAAATCTAATGCATTCACTACATTTGCTCTGAAAAGCAGAAATAGTTGGTTTGTTAAACACTGATATATCAGGAGGCATTAGAAGTCAACAGCAAAGCTCTCGATTTACCAGTCAACCTATGTTCCTACTCTCACTTATGGTCATGAGCTTTGGGTCATGACCAAAAGGACCAGATCCCGGATACAAGCGGCCAAAATGAGTTTCCTTCATAGGGTGGCATAGTGTTCCCTTAGAGAGAGGGTAAGGAGCTCTGTCACCCGGGAGGAGCTCGGAGTAGAGCCGCTGCTCCTCCACATCGAAAGGGGCCAGCTGAGGTGGAAGGGGGTAGACCCAGGACACACTGGAGGGACTATGTCTCTCGGCCGACCTGGGAACACCTTGGAATTCCCCCTGGAAGAGCTGGAGGAAGTGTCTAGGGAGAGGGAAGTCTCTGCATCCCTGCTTAAACTGCTGCTCCTGTCTAGTCAGTCATTTGTGTTTGTCTGTCATTTGTGTACATTATATATATATATATATATATACATATATATATATATATATATATATATATACATATATATATATATATATATATATATATATACACACATGTATGTATACATACACACACGAGCCAGTTATTTTATGTATCTGCATTTTTACTGTAAGATATTCCCTATGGAGTTCAGATTTCATTGAATTCTTATATTAATAATATAATGAAATGCATGTTGGGATTTTTTTTGTCTCCATTTGTACCAGTAACCTTCACCCCCGACACACACAAACACCTTCTGACCTCCAACACACACACACACCCCACTGCCATGTGTGAGTTACAATATCTACAATATCTGATTAAAGTGATGATGACAGTGAGGTGCTGCTACGAATGAATCAGTTACCACAGAGTTAGAGTTTTTTCCCCTCTCACACTTTATAGTATTAGAACTTTTAATCTGTCACATTTTACTGCTTCTTTATCCTTTATTACTTTTTATTGCCTTTTTGTAACATTGTGTTCTGACTTTTTTGCTAATACTGATCATAGTGTTGAGATTATATGCAAGCAGCCAGGTATTTAATGCATTCAATATTTTAAAATTGCAATTATTTCATATCTCTGTATATTTTCGTCTAATAAATTCATTAGTATTTCAGATTTCATACTTTAAACGAATTTGACAGAAAACATTATATTCTTATGTTAATAATATTGTAAACTGCTTGTTTTTTTTGTTTCTTTTATGAAATGCTTTCGATACGCTGAAGTTCCCTTGACACATCCTCACCTTCCCCCCAGCGTATGCTTGCATGCACCCACACACATGATCATATCAGTGTAACTCAGTAACTGTATACCTACAAAACCTAAGAGATTATTGTTTTATACCTGAGGTATGTAGTGTCACTGCTCTTACACTTCTGTGCTTTCTCAGTAGAGGTGAAGGTAGAAATTGTCTTTAAGCTTCTGCTTTTATCCACAGTAATAAATCACCTACTGATAAACTCCATAAGTTGCTTAGCTTAGCTTTAACATTTTTTACTCTTGCCCTGAGAACCAGTGTACTATTTTCTCAAGACTTCCACTACATTGTGTTCACTATCACAGTGTGTGTGTGTGTGTGTGTATGTGTGTGTGTTGTAGTGGAAAAGTGTTATTTGTCTGTACATTATCAGTGGGACTGTGCGATAGTGAAGGAGTGTGTTATTAGTGTGTGTGTTATAAAGGATGAAGGAGTGTGTATACTATCTGTGTGTCTAACAAAGTCAAAGTCAAAGAAAGTTATTGTCACTTCAACCATATATATCTGATGCAGTACACAGTGAAGTGAAACAACGTTCCTCCTGGAGCAGAGGTGCTACACAGAACAGAAACAGAGTACAGGTGACGCAGACAAACATAGAGATAAACTATTCCTAAATCGGTGCATTCTTTACAAACTAAACATACAACATAAGTGCACAGAATGACAAGACAAGACAGTGCAGACAAACAGGACACTTGTGCAAAAAACAGTGTTAACAGTGGGTGCAAAGGCAGATAGAGACAGGTTTAGTCCAGTGATAGTACAGTGAATATAGCAGCAGAAGTAACAGAAGTGATTAAGTTAAAACAGATACATTTAATTAAAGTGACGTGTTCATGTAAACAAGAGAAATTTTGTGTGTGTGTAACACAGTGTCCAGCACAGTTCAGTTCTCTGTTGAGAACAGTTCGCAGTCTGGTTGTGAGGGCCCGAATGCTCCAGTACCTCTTTCCGGATGCCAGGAGGGTGAAGAGTGTGTGTGAGGGGTGTGTGGGGTGTGTAAGAGTGTGTGTGAGGGGTGTGTGGGGTGTGTAAGAGTGTGTGTGAGGGGTGTGTGGGGTAAATGCTGTTAGCTTTGCGGATGCAGCATGTGGTGTAAATTTCCATAATAAAGGGAAGAGAGACTCTGATGATCTTCTCAGCTGTCCTCACTGTCCGCTGAAGGGTCTTGCGGTCTGAGACGGTGCAGTTCCCAAACCAGGCAGTGATGCAGCTGCTCAGGATGCTCTCGATGGTCCCTCTGTAGAAGGTGGTCAGGATGGGGGGTTGGAGATGAGCCTTCCTCAGACTTTGCAGGAAGTATGCAGGAGATGCTGCTGGACTAACCCTAACCCCAGCTTTTTTTTTTTTCTTGGTGATGGAGCTGGTGTTGAGTGACCACGTGAGGACCACCACCAGAGGAACACCAAGAAATTTTGTGCTCTTGATGATCTTATGATATTATGGACATATTGACATCATAAATCTCTGGTTTAGAAAGATGTCTATAAAAACTAAGTGTAACGAATGACGAGGCTCTTCCTCTTTGAGATTTCTCTGAGAGCACTGGGTCCTGTTGAGCAGCAGTACAAATAAAACTAACATTTTTTACTCTTGCCCTGAGTACCAGTCTACTATTTTCTCAAGATGTCCACTACATTGTGTTCTCTATCACAGTGTGTGTGTTGTAGTGGAAAAGTGTTATTTGTCTGTATATTATCAAAGGGACTGTGCAATAGTAAAGGAGTGTGTTATTAGTGTGTGTGTGTGTGTGTGTGTTGTAAAGGATGAAGGAGTGTGTATACTATCTGTGCGTGTGTCTAACAGCTGTATCTGCAGTAACAGAGCAGGTCACACACTTTATCTTTCTTCTTTAGAGTCTCTCTGCCATAAGACACAAACTTCTTTAACTGATCAATACAGCTGATCTTCAAATAGTCCTTCCAGTATTTAGCTTCATCTCCTGTAGGATCCCACTGCTTTATAAAGATTTCAGCTTGTGCTTTAGCTGCAGTCCAAGTTCCAGTTTTCAGATCCAGACTGATGAAACTGACACACACACACACACACACACTTCTATAATTAAATTCTCACATCTCTCATGTAAATCTGTGTAAATCAAAGCAAAATAAATAAAACTGGCAGAATAAAAGTTTGTTTCATTTCCACACTGGAATTTCAGACATGTGTGACAGGACAACATTTAAGATATTGATTCTGTGCCAGAAATATTTGTTCACGTTCCCACAGTTTCATTGAATAAACCTGGCAAGAATAAAAAAAAGATCTTTGTAAGACTTTAAGACAGAATTTATAATATGAGTGTAGTGTCAGGAGGAGCAGCTCTACTGCAGAGTAGAAAGTCTACAAACATCTTCATCTTGTTTCATATACTCTTATTAAGAAATGTGACCTGTCCAGGGTGTACCCCTGCCATTCACCCAATGTGTGCTGGGATAGCTACATCATCTCAGTGTCATATCTTCTAACAAGATATCTTTACAAATAACACCCCTCTAAAAGTCTATGTAAGTCTCTGTAACAGCAGTCAAAATAAAACATCAAGATAAACACAATTCAGGTTTAAAAAAAAGCCCTTCTTACACTCTCGGATAAAATCAGATTTCTTCTGATCCTGTATAATAAAGTCAGAAACTTCATTCTCTCTTTAACCAGGACAGACGACTTTCATGTATATAGTTTTCATATCATTTATTTAGTTTGTAAATGTCACATGGCCATCACGGACAATGCAGATCCAGACCACCAGAGAGCCCCTGACCCATCATTTAAACTTCTCCTGTTTATTACTCCGTTTCCCCTCTTGACCATGTTCATGTTTCATCCTAGTTTAACTCCATTCTGTTTACTGTTTGTTTCCTTTATTCCCTCTGTATTATAGAAATAAAGACCTGTATTTGCATTTGCCTCAAAAAAGGTTTCCTAACCTGTGGCATGATTATAGTTTAGTAAATAAATAAACCAACCAAAGACATTTTCTTCATGTTCTTATTTAGAAGCTATTTATTTTTTAATGAATTTATTTACAGATTAATAAATATACAGTACCACATACTACAGCACTGAGCTCAGTGGAGCAGAACAGAACAGCGCCTCATACAAACACAATCACATAGAAAACTATACACATTATTTACACAGAGCAAAAAATGTTTTACAAAACTGTACAAAAAAAAATGTACAAACAAAATTCATAAACACATTTACAAATTGTGTTTGTGTTCCTCGTCTCCATCTCCGGGTGGAAGGAAGAAACAGGATCAGCTCTGAGCTGAGATTTAATGTGAGCTCACGTTTTTCTGCTGGATTTTCAGTCCACACACAGATTTTTATTCCATATGACACTGTAAACATCATCATGTCTTACTCTCTCAGTTCAGCAGGAAGACACAATAATAATAGTAATGTAACCCCACTGGAGTCTAAAACAAAAATCTAAGGGAAAGTCCAGAAGTTTGTGTGCTGTGAGATTCTCAGTACAGCAGTGACACTGACATGACAGTGAGGTGCTGCTACAACTCAATCAGCTACTGCAGTGTTAGAGCTGGGTTTGTGTTTGTTTGTCCCTCTTCTCATACTTATACCATACTCATACGTGTTATATAGTGCTTCTTTATCTTTTATTAGGCTTTTATGTACTTAATATTATTTGTCACTTGAACACACACACACAAAAAGTGTGGTGGCTTGTTTCTTCTTTTTCTCATACTTAATAGTTTTATAAAGTGTTATATAGTGCTTCTTTATATTTTAATTAGACTTATGTACTTAATGTTATTTGTCACTTGAACACACATGTCAGCAAATGCATACCTATAAAACCTGAGATGATCGTTTTATACCTAATTTTTAGGTAAGTAGTGTCTCAGCTGCTGCTCTTACACTTCTGTTCTTTCTCTGTAGAGGTGAAGCTAGAAATTGTTTTTTGTAGACGTTTCTGCTTTTATCCACAGTAATAAATCACCTACTGATTAACTCCATAAGTTCTGATAAAGACTGAAAATGTGCAGTACCCTGGAGTCTGAGCTAAACCCACATGAAAGACGTCTGTATTCACTCTTCACACCCTGGATGGAAGCTTCAGTAGAGGAAAAGCTGGGCAGGAAATCACTCTTCAGTGTGGAGGCTCACTTACTGGTTTAGACTGGAACGTCACTGTGTGGAGTCTGAAAGACAGATGATGATCAGACACTTATTAAAGAAACTGTCTTCTGTAACTGATATTCAGGAAAGAACCAAAGTTACACTAAATATAATAATTATATTTTTTCTTCATTAAAAAAAATATTACAAAATATATAACATTTAACACACATTTAAGGGATGTAGCTCAGCTCCATTCTGATGGACTTGGGGACTTTGCGCACCAGACCCCTTTTTCTTTTGCCAGAAGAATACTCCAGCAACAAGAACAGCAACTACGACTACAGGAACAACAACGCCAGTCTTCCATCCACCTGATCCTCCATCTGTAAAATCATCACAGAGCTGAGTTACTGATGCAGCAGAAAATAAACACTTTCACTGTAAATCTGTAGTTTTATAGGAAAGTGTTTCTGACCTTTTGTGATTTGCTGCTTGTTCACATTCAGCACTAACTCCTCCTTCAAGCTGCTGTGCTGAATCACGCAGGTGTAGGTGTGTTTCTGCAGATCCTCAGCTGGGACTTTCAGAATGCTTCTCTTCTGGAAGCTTCCATCCTGGTTGGGTAACGTCTCTCTGAGCTCCACGTCCTCGTTCACGTCCTCTCCGTCCTTCCTCCAGGTGATATTCACTGCTTTGGGGAAGAAACCTGTAGCGTGACACACCACCTCTGGAGAAGGCGAGTGTTTCTGGAACACTGATGCTGTAGGAGGATCTGCAGAGACACAGAGACAGAAATATTAAAACTCCTGTTCAGATTCCTTTACTGATTGTGTAAATGACACTAGTGTGTGTACATGTGTGTGTTATAAGGAAAAAGAATGTCATAATTGTTGTGAAGGAAAAATGTAAATGTTGTATAACTGATGTAGTGAGAAAGTAGAATGTAGACTACTTGTGTCACGGTCAGAACGGAGGGTACAGCTAACCAAGGTCAACTGATAGTTTAGGAATGAAGAAAGAATAAATAAAAGTACACTTAGCTGAGAAAGACAAAAGTAAGTAGCCAATGGATGTTTTTGTTACCTTTTTGTAACATTATCAGAGTGACTGTGCAATAGTGGAGGAGTGTGTTATTAGTGTGTGTGTGTTGTAAAGGATGAAGGAGTGTGTATACTATCTGTGTGTGTGTCTAACAGCTGTATCTGCAGTAACAGAGCAGGTCACACACTTTACCTTTCTTCTTTAGAGTCTCTCTGCCATAAGACACAAACTTCTTTAACTGATCAATACAGCTGATCTTCAAATAGTCCTTCCAGTATTGAGCTTGATCTCCTGTAGGATCCCACTGCTTTATAAAGATCACAGCTTTATCATTATCTGCAGTCCAGGTTCCAGTGTTCAGATCCAGACTGATGAAATCTTCTCCATCATAACCGTACTGATCATATCCTCTAGTAGTGCTGTCATCATGGAGCTCACAGCTGTACATCCTCTGGAGTGTGTGGACTCCTACACACACAGACACACACACACACAGACACACACACACAGAGAGAGAGAGAGAGCGCGCTCTATAATTAAATTCTCATCTCTCATTTCCTACAGTTATTATAAATTATTTAGGCTTTTACTTTGAGTAAATATAAAGGATATGAAGATATTCAGAAACGTTGTGACAGTAAGAGTAATTATCAGTAAAGTGTCAGGAGGAGCAGCTCTACTGCAGAGTAGAAAGTCTTCAAACATCTTCATCTTATATTCCATATACTGAACTCTACAAGTCTCAGACACATGCAAAGAAATGATCTAAAGCACAGAAACCTTCAGAAATAATGAAATTAAACACAAAGTTCAATAAACGAAAATAAGCCCCACCTGCTTGAGGAAGGTAGAACTGCACTGGGGGTTTTGGGCTTGTTTTTTATATCCTGTTTCATTACTTAAGCATTCATTAACTGCTACAATTATTCAAATACCAAAATTATTCAGAAAACACATCCCTAGTGTGTGAGTACAGTCAGTGTGTGTATTAGTGATTACAGCTCTGACTTTCACCTTCATTTTGATTTAAGTTCCTCATTACTGTATCCACAATGTTGTGGAGGTGCTCCTGATGATTCTTCACAAGCAGTGTCTGTATGTTCCAGTAATGTGGTTCATCCGCACTGATCTTCTGTATCCACTGTATCTTTGGGATCATCTCTTTGGTCTTACAGTCATAAGACACACACTGCTCTCCATCCAGCAGACCAACAGCAGTAAAATTTATTCCTGGTGTGATGAGAGTGTGGAGGTACTGCAGAGAGTGTGTGTCTGTAAGAAGAGTAAAATAGTTTTAGTAACTCAGCACATATAAAAGAAAACTATACTAACTACTAACACCTACTGAATTAATAAGGCCACCCATCTTACCGACACACAGACTGAACATTTAAACCGAATACATTTGCAAAAAAGTTAAAACCATGGTTAGTGTTAGTCATTACAGATTATTGGGTATGAATTATTGATAAATTAATGATCGATTTAATTCATTTTAATTTAAACCTATTACACAAATGTGTAAAACCTGAAAGGGTCTGGATCTGTTCAGAACCCACTGTAGCATTTGCCAGGTTTTGTTCATCATGGAGAGAGTGTGTAAGGTTTGATTTATACACTTCATATTATAATGAACAAATGTGTTCTGAATCTGATGAAGCGTGTTTGAGGAGGATCTAAAAGATGCTCTAATTCCCAGGTCCAGTGGGAGGCGCTAATAAATCACATGTTGACATCTTCATGTGTCGATGCCTTACTGGTGAATAAACATGTAGAATTTGGGACACATCACACAATGGAATTATGTTTTACTTCCTGTTTGTGTGGGGTGAAATGTTAATTTAAACACCATAGCAACCCAGTTTAAGATGCTGCAAATGCTTTCATAATTTAATATTATGGATATATTAACATCACGCTGCTGCTTTTACTAAGCTGGTGAAATATGTCAGACTCTTCATTCATTTAAATACACGGACATTTTGTGCCACATTGAAGAATGTAGAGTGGAATTTATTTACATGGTCTGTCATATTATGATTAACTGAATCTCCATGGCAACACTGTTTGAGACATTAAAAATTAACAATGGTTTAAAACCAAAAAACATGGTTTCCCTACAGTTGAAACAAAAAATATCATGATTATTGTAGTAAAGCCATTGTTACCACAAAATTACCACGGCTTACCAAAACAATAGTTAAACATTGTTACTATATTAAAACCATGGTTTTGCCAATAGTAATTAATGCACCAAAAACATGGTTACTACACTTTTATCACAAAAAACCCGGTTGATATTCGTAAGCAATGTTCCCATTTGTTGTTAATAGAGATATGTTAACAATAACTGCTTTAGGGCTTTAACTAACGATTATTTTCATAATCGAATAATCGGGCGTTTATTGTATCGATGAATCGGATAAAAACACCACATTTTTAAATACCTTTTTATTTTCATTTCATATTAAATTCACACATTGGGTGTTACAAATATGAACGTAAAACTAAACCGTTACACTACCACAATGTTTTTTTCCAGCTTTTAAGCAGAAAACTTTTAAAACTTAAACCACAAACTGTGTTTCTTAAAAAGGCAGAACTACTAGACTACCAAGTTATGATCCATTCAGTCTTCCAGAAATTTTGCATTGCATTATTTTTAATTGGTAATAAATACTGATTAAAAACAAATATTGTTTGTTTATTTTGATCAAATTGTTTTAATTTGACAGTACTTAACAGTCTTGCACTACAACTATTAATTAACAACTAGAGATGCCACAATACTCAATATAATATTGAGTACATACGTGTATTGAACCGTGGTTTTTCGGTTTTTCCTTAAAATAATAATAACCATGCGTTTTATTACTCTCTGAACCGCCTGTGTGTTTGCCTGTACTGTATGTCTACGGGCTGAGACAGACACGCCTCCCCTCGAGTAAATATCCAATCAGTGAGTGCTAAAGTTAGGGGCGGTAACCATGCTTGCAATGCTGGTGTCAGATTTCACTCTAACTCGATTATGTGATGTGGGCTTTTCTGATGAACTTCAAGAGTCTGACGGCAGCAATTTGGCCCCTCGGTGGTGAAGGAGAGAAGAGATCTACTTCATGTATGTGGCGTTTAATCGTTGATCATTAATAAATGCATATATTTACAAAAGTAAACTGCAGACTAACTCTGTATGCCTACCAGTACTGTGTAGAACAATATAAATATCAGTAAAAGTGTCAAAAGTAAAAATGCAGAATGGCCCCTTCTAGAATAACATTTTTTTTTACTGGATTTTAAGTATTGATGTATTAATGTGCTCATCACTTTAGTGAAACATCTGGTAAAGTTAAGGCTCATCTTACTTTTTATACTGTTGAGTATTAATATTCTGAATCTGCAAAGTAACAACTGAGTTATCAAATAAATGTACTGGGTTAAAAAGTATAATATTTGCCTCCAAAATACAGTAGTACAAAATGGAAATACCCAAAATATAATTACCTCAAAACTGTACTTAAAGGGATAGTTCATCCAAAAATGCAAATTCATTTACTCACCCTCATTTACCCAAAAATCATTTACTCACCCTCATGTTGTTCCAAACCTGTATGGGTTTCTTTGTTCTGCTGAACACAAAATAAGATATTTTGAAAAAGTTGGTCCCCCAACAGCTGATGGCACTCATTGACTTCAAATAGAAGGAAAAAATACTATGGAGGTCAGTGGGTGCCGTCAACACTCTGGTTACCAACATTACTTAAAATATCTTCTTTTGTGTTCAGCAAAAAAAAAATAACTCATACAGGTTTGGAACAACATGAGGGTGAGTAAATGATGACAATTTTCTGGGGGGGGGGTGAACTCTCCCTTTAAGTACAGTAATTGAGTAAATGTACTTAGTTATATTCCACCAATGGTGTGTTGTTGTGAACCACAACACGTAGTTATGTGGCTAACATTATGTATGCTAGCTTGAAATAATTATTTTAATCTATTCTTTTCAAGGTAAAACTCAAAGCACACAAAAAGGACAGACTTAAAAGAAAGCTTCCAGCTGAGACACAGCTGCTGTATGCAGTTGAGGAAGACAGCCAGATGAAAAAGAGAATTTTGGACATGATGGAGACATTGGAGAGGCATGCATCAGAAAAGGTCAGGAAATTATCTACTAGTCTTGAGAGTCTGAGCAGCTCAATTGCAGATGGATTTTCACTACTGAGACAAGTTATAATGCATCCTCTACCACAACCATTCAACATGCCACCATACCAAACCAGGGGCCCTTATGGACACATCTATGCATCTGCGCCACCACCCACCACTACACCCGCCACATTTCCACCCAACACTACACCCGCCACATTTCCACCCGCCACTACACCCGCCACATTTCCACCCAACACTACCGTAAGTGTATCACCACACACACCTGGCTCTACCTCACCTGTGCAGAGATACGGGCAGTTTTCTTTCACACAAGCCCTTTTTCAGGATGACAATTGAAATTCCTGCCAAAATACATTAGAAGGCTATTGTTTGAGCTGCATCTTTGTATTTTATTTATTGATTTATATTATTATTATACTTTAGAGTCACGACTATGTAAAACTTTGTGTTTAAAGACTGTTGCTGAAATCCACCTGTTCTTGAGGTGTTGAATGTGTTGTGTTAGCTGTTAGGCAGCTCCGATATTCTATATACAAAACAGTTAGCACTGGAATATAAGTCTGTTATGTCTTTAATGGGCTGTCAAACCTTTTTAAAATTTGTTGTACAAAAGTTTTTCTGTAGACGGCTCATTTTGTACTATCTTGTAATTTGCGAGTGCCTCATTACACCCGAACAATCTGGCAACACTGCGTGTGAAGTCGGCGTCTCAGGCTTCTGATTGGCCAACATGGCTTTACGGTTGAGATTCTATTGCTACCTGTTGGTTTTGCATGCTCTTGACAGCGCTTCAGACCACGTTTTTGTGTTTTCATGTGGACGAGATTTATTTTAAAAACGAAGGAGGAAAAACTCCTTTTTTAACAAAAAATTACCCGTGTACGTGTGGACTAGACCTGAGTGACCTGATGTTGCGTTTTTATGATGATCGCGTTTTTTTTTTTTTTTAAATACACGCGCGCGCGGGAAACCTGCCGCTCGACCACGAGGAAGCCGCGTTTACTATCAACATAAAAATGTATAAATCAACGAAACCTCAGACAAGATCTTTTACTAATTTGCTAAAATTTTTTATAACATAAATCGGGCAAATATATCCTTTTGTAATCACCGTGCAAAAACATGCATTAACAAGAATAAACACACTTCCGTTTAATAACACACTTCTGTCAATGCAGAATAATGAGATCCGTTTATAGTCAGTCACTATTGCTTTACACAACTTTATAAATATTTTATAGTTAACGTTTCTAAACTCACCTGCTGATGCAAGATGAAGAGAAAACGTGAGAAATAGCAGAACTTTGAACACAGCGCTGCTGTCCTCCATTTCACAGTGTAGACTTTAAAACAAACACAAATAAACAAGTTCATAAATAAAATTTAGTATCACACCGGAGTGAAATCCTCACAGCGTTTACCGAGTAGCAAAACTGAAGGAGAGAGAAAACTATAGATCAAATTCAAACTTTCTTTTTCTTGTTTAATGGCGAATAACTCCTTAGGAGCATTATCGCCACCTACTGTACTGGATGTGAAGTAAGCTTACATAGGTGAGGAGTCTGAAATTTGAGAAGGGGATATTTTGGTGGATGTTAATTCAGACCGTAGGGAGTTTCTAATGCGCCCAGGCACTCGGGGGAAGTCACATGATTGTGATTGTTGATCTGATTGGTTGCTTCAAGTGGGCGGTGACTGGGTTGTATTTAGAGGCGGAGTTTTAAATCCAGTGTGTTTAGAAGAAACTGAAATGACCCATTAGTGATGGATTGTGTTGTAGGAGGTGTGTGGTGGTGTGTAGAGTATTATTACAGACAATTTATTAATGAAATCATCCAGAAAAAGATCTCAAACTCTGCAATACTATCAACTATTGCTCCCAAAATACCATATAATTATTCAAATGTATGTATTGCCATCAATATACACTGTAAGAGGAAGCCAGTCATTATTATTATTATTATTATTATAATTATAAATTTGTACAGATGCACTGCTGGCTCAGCTGATGTAAACGCAGGAGGTTCAAATTGTAAAATAAAGATTTGTGAAGCATTAAATATTCCGATTGTATTGAAAAAGGCTTCATGACTCCAAGCTTAGATTAACACTACATGCTAGTGGCTTCTGCGGGTCAGATATATTAGCAGCACCAATAAATATCTGAGTGGATGAAGTGGTGATTTATTAACATTTTTTTTTATTTTACAATGAAATAAATATACTGTGTTTGTATGACTCGTGGATAAAAATGCTTGTGTGAAACACATACAGAGTTTGGCATTTACTACAAAAGATATTATATCAAATGTCAAATCACACACATTAATTAGTACACACTACTAATGGATATATTCTCCTTATCATAATAATACATAATGTATTTCATTTCAGTTTTACATTAAATGATAAAATGAAGATATAGTGTGTAGAAAACTAATGATGTGCAAATTAGTTATGATGTATTCAGGATGTGTAAAGCAGTGGTTCCCAAAGTAGGGGGGTCAGTCAGTTCTTTCCATTCAGTCGTGACCCCTGAGGTGATTAAGACACATTAACGACACAGGAATAGTGTCAGTTGCAGCAGATCAATTTACAGCACCATCTTACACCAACATTCGGACATGTGCACATAGATAATTTTTTATGCTTAGGATATTATTTTTGCTGAAATGAAATGCTGGTTAATATCAACCAAAGACAACACAGGGAGGCCAGTGGAGGAAAGCGGAGAAGCACCACTGTCAGAAAGGCCATCGACCTCAGGTAAGGAAAGAGACCGGCGTGTGCATAAAGAGGACATCCATAAGCAGTCGGGTCAGCCTTACTCCAAGTGTCGAAAGTATCGAGAGTTATTTATCTAGTTTGGATTCAAACCAAGCACCCCTCTCTTGCTGCTAAACCAGTAGATTTTTTCAGGCGAAAAGAGCGAGAGTTACAAGGCCAAAAGAAAGTCCTAACTAAACAAACAACAATCCCCACCAAAGCTCAACAGGCATCATATGAGGTGGCAAATCTAATTGCACAGAGGCACAAAAGGCACACGCTGGAGGGAACATGCACAGGTGAGGACATTTTCTCAAAACATGACAACAAACTAAAAGATGATGGACTGTCTTGGGGTGAGTGCATCGGTGTGTGTACAGACAGTGCAGGAGCGATGCTGGGGAAAAAGAAAGGTTTAAAAGCAAGAGTCTTACAAGTGGCGCCTCACGTAAAATTAACGCATTGTATAAAATTAACACACTGTATACACAGAGAAGCTCTTGCGAGCAAAACACTTGACCCAGAACGTAAACGTGAGACTTCGATAAAAATGGTCAACTACATAAAAGCGCATTCACTCAATATCAGACTGTTTGCCACTCTCTGTAACGAACTGGGATCAGAGCATGAGTGCTTACTATTCCATACAGAAGTCAGGTGGCTTTCACGAGGGAATGTGCTCAGCCACTTGTTTGAGCTGCGGGATGAAGTGTGCTTATTTCTGATGGAGCATGGGTCCCAGCTCACTGACCACCTCACTGATCCTGACTGGTTAACAAGGCTAGAGTATTTGGCTTGCATATTTGAAAAACTGAATGGACTTAATATATCTTAAATCATCTGACATCCGACCTGGAGGACGCATTGGTTGAACTGTCAAGCGACTGAACCTTGAAGACAGTGTTTATTTCCAAGACGCTGGCTGAGTTTTGGATTTTAGTTGAGAGGGAATACCCACAGCTATCCAAGGCTGCTATGGCTGTACTGACACCGTTTTGCACTACCTACTTGTGCGAAGAAACTTTTTCGGCACTTACGTACATTACAAATAAATATAGGTCGCGACTGAACGTGGAGGATGATCTCCGAGTGGTAGTCTCCAAAATTAAACCAAGAATGGACTTGCTGTGCTCCAAGCTTTGTGCCCACCCATCTCATTAGGTGCGGTTAATGTTGAAATTTAATGATTAAATTACAATAAAAATTATATAATTGTTAGACTGTTGTGTTCTTTTGTGTTGTCTCGTGCTTTGATAGGATAATTGGTGCGTATGCGCCGTTGTGTGCAACGTTTGTATATTTTAACCATCTCCGAGGATAGTGGGGGTCGCGAGTCACTGGCACCTTTATTTTGGGGGTCGTGGGCTGAAAAGTTTGGGAACCCCTGTGTTAAAGGAAGCTATGTTCATATATGGACTTCCTATGCTGGAGTGACCTCTGGTGGTGAGACAAGTTTGTTGTGCAGGTGTAACAAGGGATTTTGGGTGATGCAAGTTTTTCGTGTGAGTTAATAAAACGTGTTGCTCTCCAGTATACACGAGTCCATCTCTATAACAAACTACATGGTGTCAGAAGTGTGCAACAACGGCAACGAAAAGGAAAAAGAAAAAGAAGAGGATAATAAGAGGACACAATGGCTGAAGGATTTCGCCGACCAGACCCTCTGATCTTTGACAGTAAGATAGCAGAAAACTGGCGAAAATTCAAACTGAAATTTGACATTTATCGCTGCAGCCCACAGTGAAAAGTCAGATAAATGACCAAATAGTTTTTTTTAATTCTTTCCTTTTTTTAAGGATGACCTTCTCATGGAATAGTTTACTTAGGCTTTGAGGCTTGAGTAGACTGTGCAAATGTATATATAGTCTCAAACAAAGCAGCTCTACTGCAGAGTAGAAATTGTTCATATTTCAAATACTGAACACTATGAGGATTCACTTTGGTGCTTTTGTGTAAAGCTGCTTTACTGTAAAAGCAGGTGTTTATATATTTATCAGAAATCGTGTCCCAACAATTAACCATTCATTAATTGCTACAGTTGCTCAAACAACAAAAACTCTGTGTACAGAATACAGAAAACAGTGTGTGTGTGTGTGTGTGTGTGTGTGATTAAAGCTCTGAGTTTCACCTTCATTTTTATTCAGGCTCTCCATTACTCTAGCTGCAGTGTCTTGGAGTTGGTCCTGACGATCCATCACACACTCTGTCTCTCTCTTCCAGTAATCTGGTTCATAATCTTTGAGCTTCTGTATCCACTCTGTTTTGGGATCATCATCTTGATGTTACTGTCATAATACACAACCTGCTCTCCATCCACCAGACCCACAGCAGTGAACTCTGGGAAATTTGTTCCTGATCTGACAGCAGTGTAGAGGTACTGCAGAGAGTGTGTGACTGTAAAAGATTACAATATTTTTAGTAACTCAGCACATATAAAGAAAACTATAAAGTTTAGCAAAATCCAGGCCGATGTCACCAACACCTACTGAATTATTTTTTTGCAATAAAATGCAATAATAAATGTAAAAAAAATTATGATCAATTTAATCAATTTTAAGTTAAATCTAAAACACAATAAAATGTGTAAAACCTGAGGGGTCTAAATCTGTTCAGAACACATAACAGCATTTGCCAGATTTTGTTAATCACTGAGGGAGTATGTAAGGATTGATTGATAAGTTTCATATCCAGGTGGTGGCACTATGACAATGAATTAAAATAAATATACAGATGTGATTAAACCTCATCACTGACCACACGTGAAATCTGAGGCACATCAGATGAGGTACAGGTGAATTACACATCACCATGGCAACACTGTTTAAAATATAGCCAGTTCCGTTGGATGTTAGCATCATAAATGTATTTATATCATGCTGAGAATAAATTATATTACTCCAATTTAATGAATCTAATTTAACCCTTTATGTAGTATATTAAAAGGCTTGATTTATCAGCTGCACTTCATCATGCCAGGGGGTCATTATAATAAACATCTGAGTCAGTTACTCGTGTCATGTGTCTGTGACTCGACATCATTTAAGACACACCAGAACTTTCAAGCACATCACACATACAGGGGAAATATGCCACACTTTCTGTTCAAGTGGTTTGATAGATTAATTGATCACACTGACGCAGCAAGACTGCATAAGCCATCAAAAATGTATCTGATATTCAACATGAATCTTGATCATTATGCTGAATACATTTGTTCTGACAAAGCATTGAGGAGGATCTAAAAGAAACTCTAATTCCCACTGCCAGTAGGTGGCGCTAATAAATCACCACTGATGAACACATGCTAATGCTGTATTGTTCAGTGAACCTGTATATTTTGGGACACATCACATTTGGAATTGTGTCTTACTTCCTGTTTTTTCTGGTGTGACATGTTAATTGATTTAATCACCATAGCAACACTGAGACGTCACAAATTCCTTCATAATTTAATATTATGAATATATTGACATCATGCTGCTGCTTTTATTAAGCTGGAGAAAGATGTCAGACTTCATCACAGTTAAACTACTGCAAATGTAAGAAAATGTCTATTAATAAAAAACAAACACTGAAGCTAACATGAACCCAACACTGTGACTCTACTGTAAGACTGAAAAACTTCAACATTCTTGTCTCACTGCACTGCAGAATGTGAACAGAGCTACAGGAGATGTGAGATTTGTGCTGTTCTAAAACAGAAAATACAGCACAGTCCTCAGTGCAAGTAACCCACTGACAGGTACAGATTTTATTTTGGGAGGCGTCATTCAGAAATAAGGTCATGTCGTCAGCCAGCTGGCTAATAATAATTTTGTGATTAATTGTGATACCTTGTAAATTACTAGTGGAAACGTGCAGAGCCAAAAATTAAGAGGCAAGTAAGAATAAATATGGAGATATGGGACAGCCTTGTCTTACTCCACGTGACAAACTGAATCTTGGTGAGGTTCCGAATTTTAATTTAATAGCCCTATTATTATCTCTGTATAATGTCCTAATGGGTCTACAGAAATAAGTACCAAACCCAAATTTAGCAACAGCCTGAAATATGAACTTGTGCTCAAGTGAATCAAAGGCTTTGTAAAAGTCTAAAAAAAAAAAAAAAGCAGGAAACTGTCATTAGGGACGAGATCCTCGTAATCTAAAAGATCTAAGACTAATCTTATATTATTTGTAATGTGACGTTTCTCCACAAAACCTGATTGTGATTCATCAATAATAGAGTTAAGGACATCTTTAATTCTCCTTGCTAAAACTGTAGCTAAAATTTTATTAGCATTATTTAAAAGGGTGATTGGCCTCCAGTTCTCTAGACATTCTCTATCTTTGTTGGGTTTGGGTATCAGAGTGATGACTCCTTGTGTCATGGTTGGTGGAAGTGCTTCCAATTCAAAACTTTCCTCAAACATTTTTAATAAGAAACGAGATATGTTTTTGTCAAACATATTAATTGCCAGTAGAATTTCCGATTCAGATACATCACCATCACAAGCTTCATCTTCCAAGGAAATAATTTTGATTTTATTAAGAGAGTCAAAAAAGGATTTGGCTGAATTATCACAATATCTCGACGTATATAAGTTATTATAGAATTCTGAGCAAAAAGCAGCTCTCTACTCAGGATTATCAAGAACTCCAACATTTGTTCGGAGACGATCAACAGAGATATTCATAGCATTGGATCTTTCCAACCTGAAGAAATAGGCCGAGTTTTGTTCTTCTTCCAGCCATTTTCCCCTGGATCTGATATAGGCTCCTTTAGCTTTTGCTCTATACAGCTCATCTGACTTATTCTGTAGTTTGCAGTATTCAATGTTTTGGGTATCTGTCAATGGTTCCTTAAAAGATAAAGCAGACAGCTGCAAAAGAACTTCATCTTCTATTAATCTATTTTGCTTTGCTATATCACTTCCAAATTTTCTTAAGAATTTCCTTAATTCATATTTTAGAAGCTCCCAATTGCGTCCATAAGCTTTTTCTGATTCAGCCCTTTCCCAGTAAACCCGGATCAACTCGTCAATCTGTTGCTTGACCTTTTCATACTTAAGAAGGGAAGTATTTAATTTCCGGAGTAACGCTTTAGAAGTATGGATTGTAGAATTTTGTAATATATTAACCAAAATATAAATGGCATTATGGTCAGTCAGTGGACTGTTGCTAATATTAATAGAGATAGTATAGTTTCTTAAAGTTTTAGAGATCAGCCAATAATCAATTCTGGTTTGCCTTGACCGGTCTTTACTACACCAGGTGTACTGTATTAAATCTTGATACAATTCTTTCCAGATGTCAATTACATCAAATTTATCCATAAATACTGTAAGATTTGAGTTTGGAGAAGCTGCTTTCCTTGGAGGGTGTCGATCTAGCATGTTATTCATTACTATGTTAAAATCACCTCCTAAAATCAGAAAGGCAGAGGGATATTTCCGATCTAGCATGTGAAAGAGAGTGCAGTTTTTCACACCAGAGTTGTATCCATAAATATTCACAATAACTACTATAAATTGATTGACCACAATTACAATTAGCAAGAAGTGACCTGAAGGGTCAATATTGGTTTCCAGAATACTACCATTAAAGTTATACTTCATAATCCCTACTCCAGCAGAATAATCTAACCCGTGTGACATATGTCATTGCCCCACTGTGACCTCCAAAATTTAGTGTCTTTAGATGTAGAGTGACTTTCCTGGAAAAAAACAGAAATCTACTTTGTGCCTCTTAGCAAACAAAAATAAAGCCTTCCTTTTAGCATTATTTTTCAAACCCCTGGCAGTTAAAGACAACAAGGACAAAGACATAAAAATGGGACAAGAGAATAATACCTAAAGAACTAGGTGTTGAACAAGATATCAATTACAGAAGAAAAAATTTCAGCAGAATAACCCAAACAATGCGATAGTTCGCCTGACTCTGTAACAAGGAATATGAGTATAAGGGCTTGAGTAAAGTCTTTGCAATATCCCACGGATGGATTCAAAAGTAAATAGTCCAAACTTATGACCAATGTACCAACTGAGTTAAGGAGCCAGAGAAATAATATCAACGATTCCTCCAAGTCGTCTGGTTCCAGACTCTAGTTAAAAATAACAGTCTACTATCTATCCATCCTGTTTGACATGAAAAGATGAAACAAACGCGGCGCAGTTCGTGCTTTCCCGTTCCGTGGACATCAGAGAAAGTTACCTGGTGTGTGGAAACTCGGATGAGGATGCCACAGCATCATTCTGCCCAACTGATCTTTGGCAGAAATCATTTTACCGTCAATATAAGCAAACGGGCCTCTGAAGCCTGCTCTTTCCCCCTCTTTTCTCGCTTGTTCGACAAAAGGCCAAAGTTTGTTCCTGGCGTCTTTAGAGCTTTGCGTCAAGTCATCGAAGATCCCAATTTTCCCTTCTTTAAGGACGGCGGCATCCCTCCAGATCTGATCTCGGACGTTGCGTGAAATCAATCAATTAATCAATCAATCACTGTACGATGATGTGGCGGCTGGAGCGCGCTTCTTCAAAGCGAGGACCCAGTCTATGGGCAACATCAAGCGTGTAGCTGAGCTGGTCTGCTATCTGAGGAGAAACTTTGCTGAACAGATCGATCACAGTCTTCCGGACGTCTTCTCCTCGATGCTCCGGAATACCGGACACTCGTAGATTCCACCTCCTCTTATAAGCATCCAGTTCGTCGCATTTCTCATGCAGCACACAGTACTCCTTTGCGAGTGATTTCACCCTGCTCTGTAATGAATTCACCTTGCCTGTTACCTCTTCTACCTGACTATTCATAAACTCAAGCGCCTCAGTCGCACTGTATAACGAACTTGTATTATCTTTCACTGTTGTTTCGAGGGATTGCATGCGAGTCAGAAATTCCACTTGCATTTTTTAGGCTCGCTCCAAAACTTCCAGCAGGTGCGAGTTGGAGACCATCTGATTGTCCGCTGCCATCCTGTAGACCATTCTTAATTTTTTGGAAGGCGGTTTAGGAGTTTCAGGCAGGGGAATTTTCCATCCAGAGGTGTTCGCTGCTTCGTTCCCTTTGAACGCGGCATCCAGAGATTTCTTTGCGTACGAATGCATGGCAAGCCTATCTGCTTCCATCACACTCGTTTAAAAAATTAGAAAATCGGAAGAACGGAAAAAGACTCACTTAGACCAGTAAAGAAATTACTATTAGCCCATATACCCTTTTACATATGTCAACTACAAACCTAGTACAGAGCTTCAGCACATGGATGTTACTCTGTCGCCATCTTGGCTCCCCCCCCAGTCTTTTATCATAATATTATGCAGAGGCGTTCCGGGGAAGTCACACGATTCTGATTTTTGATCTGATTGGTTGCTTCAGTGTTCGGTGATTGGGTTGTTTTTAGAGGTGGAGCTTTAAATCCAGTGGATTCAGTGTGTTAAAAGAAACTGAAATGACCCATTATTGATGGATAGTGTTGTAGGAGGTGTGTGGTGGTGTTGTGTAGAGTATTATTACAGACAATTTAATAATGAAATCATCCAGAAAAAAATCTCAAATGCACCATGAACATTTCCCCCACAAAAAGATAAATACCTCATAATTATTCAAATGTATGTATTGCCATCAATATACACTGTAAGAGGAAGCCAGTCATTATTAGGATATGTAACACATTCAAATGATTATTATTAATATAAATTTGTACAGATTCACTGCTGGCTCTGTCCTCAGCAGCTGATGTAAACGCAGGAGGTTCAAATTGTAAAATAAAGATTTGTGAAGCATTAAATATTCCGACTGTATTGAAAAAGGCTTCATTACTCCAAGCTTTGATTAACACTACATGCTAGTGGCTTCTGCTGGTCAGATATATTAGCAGCACCAATTGTCAGGGATGGCAGGTGAGGACCCAAATGCAGAACACAGTCCGAGTTCAAACTTAGAGTCTTTATTAAGAACGGCACAAAGAATGGCAGAGTTCTCAGTCAACTTCAATAGAGAACAGGTTAAACGTAGGACAGGCAGAGTCATAAGCAGCATACAGTCCAATAATCCAAATCCAGAGAACAGGTTAAACGTAGGACAGGCAGAGTCATAAGCAGCATACAGTCCAATAATCCAAATCCAGAGAACAGGTTAAACGTAGGACAGGCAGAGTCATAAGCAGCATACAGTCCAATAATCCAAATCCAGAGAACAGGTTAAACGTAGGACAGGCAGAGTCATAAGCAGCATACAGTCCAATAATCCAAATCCAGAGAACAGGTTAAACGTAGGACAGGCAGAGTCATAAGCAGCATACAGTCCAATAATCCAAATCCAGAGAACAGGTTAAACGTAGGACAGGCAGAGTCATAAGCAGCATACAGTCCAATAATCCAAATCCAGAGAACAGGTTAAACGTAGGACAGGCAGAGTAATCGATTGAAGGAAGGCAGAGACAAACCAGGCAGACAGGAACTGAAGAAAAGGGCAGGATGCTGTCTCAGGAGCTCAAGGCTGACTGAAGAGACCATCTGGCAAGGAGCATGGACTGCCCGCTGGCTTATATAGAGCTGACGAGCATAAAATGGCGGAAACCGGAAATGAGATCGTGAAACCGGAAGTTGCATCCCGGAACTGGAAGTGGCAACACGGAACCCGGAAATGCATGCCTGACAGTACCCCTCCCTCCACGGGGCGTCTCACGACGCCCCTCCTGGTTGACCAGGGTGCTCGCGGTGGAACCGGGAAACAAGGTCGGGATCAAGGATGTGACGAGCGGGCACCCAGGAGCGTTCTTCAGGGCCGTAGCCCTCCCAGTCGACAAGATACTGGAGACCTCTACCCCGACGTCTGGAGCGTAGAAGGCGGCAAACCGTATAAACAGGGCCTCCATCAATGATCCGGGCGGGAGGAGGGGGTCTGGTGGAGGGAACCAGCGAACAGGCTCGGACAGGCTTGAGTCTGGAGACGTGGAACGTAGGGTGGATGCGAAGGGCCCGGGGTAGCTTGAGTCGGACGGACACCGGATTGAGCACTTTAGAGATTGGGAACGGACCAACAAAGCGAGGGGCGAGCTTCCGACAGGCGATTTTCAGGGGCAGATCCCGACTGGACAGCCAAACACGTTGGCCAACATGGTAAGGTGGTGCCGGGTGGCGCTTACGATTGGCCCATCGAGCATAGCTTTTGGATGAGCGGAGAAACACTAAGCGGGTCCTCCTCCAGACCCGACAACACCGTTTAACCAGAGCAAGGGCAGAGGGAACCGAGGCCTCTAATTCTTGGGAAGAGAATAGAGGTGGTTGATAGTCGTAAGCGGCCTGGAAAGGGGAGAGGCCTGTGGCTGCTGAAGGAAGAGAGTTGTGGGCATATTCGACCCAAATGAGGTTGGATGACCAGGATGTAGGGTCTTCAGAACAGAGGATTCTGAGCCCAGTCTCCAACTCTTGGTTCAATCGCTCCGTCTGGCCGTTGGTCTGCGGGTGGAAGCCAGATAAAAGGCTAATGGAGGTACCCAGGAGGTGACAGAACTCCTTCCAGAATCTCGAGGTGAACTGAGGCCCCCGGTCAGACACAATATTGCGAGGTAATCCGTGTAGGCGGAAGACATGAAGTAGTAGCATCTGGGCAGTCTCCTTGGCGGAGGGAAGCTTGGCCAAGGGCACGAAATGGACCATCTTCGAGAATCGGTCCACCACCGTAAGGATGGTAGTGTGGCCGGCAGAAGGAGGTAGTCCGCTGACAAAGTCCAGGGAGATGTGGGACCAAGGTCGTCTGGGGGTCGGAAGGGGGCGCAGGAGCCCGGCCTGTGGGGTCCTGGACGATTTCTGCTGAGCACAGGTGGGACAGGCTGCCACAAATCTCTGGACATCGTGCTTGAGTGATGGCCACCAGAAACGCTGTTGGAGAGTAGACAAGGTACGGGAAACCCCGGGATGACAAAAGAGGCGGTTGCTGTGACACCACTGGATGACCTGAGACCTAAGGTGATCAGGGACAAAGAGTCTGTTCCTGGGGCAGTTGCCTGGAATCTGTATCCCTGCGATGGCCTGCTGCACTTTCCTTTCGATCCCCAGATGAAGAGTACGGATGGTTACCGACGAAGGGAGGATGTGTTCAGGAGCTGGGTCATCCTCATCGGGGGTGAATAGTTGTGAAAGGGCGTCCGGTTTACCATTCTTAGAACCAGGGCGGAATGAGAGGGTGAAGTTAAAACACCCAAAAAACAGCCCCCAACGAGCCTGTCGAGGATTGAGTCTTTTGGCTGTCTGAAGGTATTCAAGATTTCTGTGGTCAGTCCATACAATGAAAGGCTGCTCAGTGCCCTCCAACCAGTGGCGCCACTCCTCCAGGGCCAGTTTCACAGCCAGAAGCTCCCGTTCACCGATGGCGTATTTCTGTTCAGCTGGGGAAAGGCGGTGAGAGAAAAAGGCACAGGGGTGGAGTCGGTTGTCCTTAGAAGCCCTTTGAGACAGGATGGCCCCCACCCCACAGTCAGATGCATCCACCTCCACCACAAACTGGCGCGATGGGTCCGGAAGAATCAGGATGGGAGCAGTAGTGAAGAGCTTCTTGAGTTGGGCAAAGGCTAGCTCAGCCTCTGGAGTCCATGAGAAGGGGTGTAGCGAGGAAGTGAGTCGGTGCAGGGGTGCCGCAAGGGCACTGTAACCTCTGATGAACTTCCAGTAGAAATTAGCGAACCCTAGGAAACGCTGGAGCTGCTTACGGCTTTCAGGGCGCTGCCAGTCCCTCACAGCCTCCACCCGCATGGGATCCATCTGTATGCTACCGGCCGAGAGTATGAAACCCAAAAACGTGGTGCTGGAGGTGTGGAATTCACACTTCTCGGCTTTCACATACAGACAGTTTTGAAGCAGGCGACGGAGCACCGACCGGACATGGTGAACATGCTCCTCCAGGGAGTGGGAGAAAATGAGGATGTCATCCAAGTACACAAAGACAAACTGGTTTAGGAAGTCCCGGAGGATGTCGTTGACCAGGGCTTGAAAAACAGCAGGGGCATTCGTGAGCCCGAACGGCATTACCAGATATTCATAATGGCCTGTTGGGGTGTTGAAAGCAGTCTTCCATTCGTCACCCTCTCGAATACGCACCAGATGATAGGCGTTGCGGAGATTGAGTTTGGTGAAGACAGTGGCTCCCTGGAGGAGTTCGAAGGCAGTAGACATGAGGGGTAATGGGTAACGGTTCTTGGTAGTAATGGCATTAAGCCCCCGGTAGTCGATGCATGGACGCAAGGACCCATCCTTCTTCCCTACAAAGAAGAACCCAGCCCCAGCAGGTGAGGAAGACGGACGAATGATCCCGGCCGCGAGGGAATCTTGAATATATTGGGTCATAGCCTCTCTTTCGGGTCCCGAAAGCTGGTAGAGCCGGCCCCGGGGAGGGGTAGTGCCAGGCAGGAGGTCAATAGCGCAGTCATATGGACAATGAGGGGGTAAAGAGGAGGCTCTGACCTTGCTGAATGCCATCCCCAGGTCATGATAATCGGAGGGTACTAAGCTGAGGTCAGGGGGTGGTTCGTCCATGTCAGACACCTTGGTCGGAGGTACAGATCCTAGGCAATGGCCTAGGCAGTAGGTGCCCCAATCCAGAATACGGCCGCTGGTCCAGTCCACGTGAGGATTGTGCTTCCGGAGCCATGGAAAACCCAACATAACAGGGGCAAATGGTGAAGGGATCAGAAGAAAGGACAACCACTCTTGGTGATGTTCAGAGATGGACAAGCAAGGGTTTAGTGCATTGGGAGGCATGATGGAGGACGTGGCCGTCTAAGGCCCGAACTTGGAGGGGCGAGAACAGAGGCACCGTCTCAAGGCCTAGTTGTTTAGCCAGGTCTTGATCCATAAATTCAGAGTCGGCTCCGGAGTCCACAAAGGCAGATAGGTCGTAGCCTCGCTGGTCAACTGAGATGTGGATCTTGAGCAGTGGCTTGGAAGGGACTGATGGTCGTAGGCTCGCCGCTGGCCCCTCTTTCAGCGACGAGCCCGGCCTTTTGCTGGACAGGAAGCGGCAAAATGTCCAGCCTCTCCACAGTACAGGCATAGTCCTGAGGCCCGACGACTGTCCTTCTCAGCAGGGGATAAGTGACGACGACCAATCTCCATGGCACGGGAGAGAGGAAGGCTCCTGGATGCGGAGACAGGGAGGGTAGGAGAAGGCGGGGGGCGAGAGACAGTGGGTCGGTAGTTGGGTTGTCCAAGACGTCGGGCTGACCTTTCAGTTTGGCGTTCCCGAATGCATCGATCGATGCGGGTAGCCAGGGCGATCAGGTCGTCGAGGTCGGCTGGTAGCTCCCGGGCAGCGAGCTCATCCTTAATTTCAGAAGCCAGCCCCCGATAGAAGGCATCAGAGTGCGGTGGCATTCCACCCGCTGTCGATGGCAAAAGTGCGAAAATCCACCGCATATTCCGCCACGGTTAGGCTCCCTTGTGAGGCTTCAAAGAGGGAGCGTGCCGCATCCTGCTGGGGAGCAGAGGTGTCAAAAACCTTGCGGAGTTCATTGGAAAAAGACTCAAAGGAGGAGCAGAGTGCAGACTGACGTTCCCACTCGGCGGTTGCCCAGAGCTTGGCCTTGCCTGACAACAGGGAGATGACATATGCTACCTTGGAGCGGTCTGATGGGAAGGAAGAGGGTTGAAGTTCAAAGGTCACTGAGCATTGCATCAGAAATGCACGGCATAGTCCTGGTTCACCGGAGAAGCGTTCGGGGTGAGGCAGGTGTGGCTCTCGAAGATGACCTGGTGAGCTCGTGGGTGTCGTTGTCGCCGAGGGAGCTGAAGAGGGTGGAGTGACTGAAAGCTGATTCATGCGACGGATCAGTTCGTGTGTAGCCGAGACGAGATCCTGGAGACGACGTTCGTGAGAGGTGGAGGTCTCAGATAAGGAGCTTAGAAGGGCTTGCATGTTCTGTGGCTCTGCTGGATCCATGTTGGCCAGATGATACTGTCAGGGATGGCAGGTGAGGACCCAAATGCAGAACACAGTCCGAGTTCAAACTTAGAGTCTTTATTAAGAACGGCACAAAGAATGGCAGAGTTCTCAGTCAACTTCAATAGAGAACAGGTTAAACGTAGGACAGGCAGAGTCATAAGCAGCATACAGTCCAATAATCCAAATCCAGAGAACAGGTTAAACGTAGGACAGGCAGAGTAATCAACTGAAGGAAGGCAGAGACAAACCAGGCAGACAGGAACTGAAGAAAAGGGCAGGATGCCGTCTCAGGAGCTCAAGGCTGACTGAAGAGATCATCTGGCAAGGAGCATGGACTGCCCGCTGGCTTATATAGAGCTGACGAGCATAAAATGGCGGAAACCGGAAATGAGATCGCGAAACCGGAAGTTGCGTCCCGGAACCGGAAGTGGCAACACGGAACCCGGGAATGGATGCCTGACACCAATAAATATCTGAGTGGATATCTGAAATATCTGAGTTTTTATTTTATTTTAGCATGAAATAAATATAATGTGTTTGTATGACTCGTGGATAAAAATGCTTGTGTGAAACACACACACAGGTTGTTATTTACTACAAAAAACATTATATCAAATGTCAAATCACACAAATATAGAATCAATTTGAAATAATTGTAATTTATTTCACTATCAGTGTGTTGATCCCCAATAGGGGGAATTATAAGGAATGATACAGCAGTTTTTAAACACTGTAATTATGAAGAAAGAAAAAGAAAAAAGAAATAGTCTTTATTTGTCACGTATACATTACAGCACAGTGAAATTCTTTCTTCGCATATCCTATCCTTGGAGGTTGGGGTCAGAGCACAGGGTCAGCCATGATACAGCACCCCTGGAGCAGAGAGGGTTAAGAGCCTTACTTAAGGGCCCAACAGTGGCCCTTAACCCAGACGCAGAGCCTTAACCACTTGAGCCACCACCACTAATGATTAATTACCATCATAATAACACATTAATCTCCTTATCATAATAACACATAATACTTTAAATTAATTTCATTTCAGTTTCACATTAAATGATAAAATGTAGATAGAGTGGAAGGAAGATGAGAAAAGACAAAGAAGGAAAGAGCAGTGAGTTAGCAAGGTTTAGAGGAAGGAATGCTTATCAGAGGAGGAATGGAGCAGAAGAGAAGACAGGAATAACATCTCAAGATGACAGCAGAGAAGGACCAAGGGCTGCATTACATATATATTCACATTTTACATAGAAAGATATGACACTGGGATCATGGTAAAAAAGTGACAAAAAAGTCAGATTTTCAAAATTGACACATTAATGACTCAATCTCAGTGAAAAACTAAATCCAGAAATAAAACAAACCATTTCAGACTCCTGAGATTTTACTTGAAACAAGTGGACTAGTAAATATTCTTTTATCATTTCACTGAAAGACTAGATTCATGTGGATATTATGCTGGATCATATCATATTAGATTACATTCAATGTGAATCAATTCTATAACTGTGATGTTATAAAAGATACAGTTCCACCAGGGATATCAGTTTCATGTGAAGTAAGCAGTAAATAATATGTGACATTATGTTCACACATTCCTCTGTCCCACTGAAGAATATACAACATGTGGATCCTCCTTTACATCGTGTCTCTTGTTCCTCTTGGTTTTCTTCTTAGAGAACTGAAGTGCAGCGTAATTCACAGAGTCCGAGTCAGAAACCTGCAGGAACACAGAAGATACACAGAGACCATAAAATATAAAAATAAATCAGGGACACTGAATATATTTTATATAGAGGTTCTTAATGAGCCGAAGTGATCTTTATTAGAGATCATAAAGCCCTTGTGGTAGAGATTTTAAAAATTATTAAATTTACATTAATAATAATTATAATAGTTATGAACATGTTTGGTCACATGAATTAAACATTCTAACCCAAACTTCAATAACTCATAAACAAGTAGTCTATAAATAATATCTAAATATATTAATATTGATATAACCTTCTGTCAGTGGAGTTATTAATGATAGAAAAAAGCTCTATGACTAATAAACAGAGGAAATATATTTGTATTTAAATAATTGTCCTGGGAGTTTTATTTCAGAGTCTGAAAAATATAAGAAATGTTTGAGGAAATGTGTGAAAGATATAGTGTTCATTATTATTATTATTATTATTAATTTTTTATTATTATAAAAATTACACAAAATATGGTAAATATCCAGCTGCTGTAAGTTTTTGTTTTGTTTGTTTGTTTTCCAAATAAAGGTTTTTTACTTAAATAAATAAATAAATAAATAAATAAATAAATAAATAAATAAATAAATAAATAAATAATAAATTCTTCATCAGGACAAAATAAACACCCCAGATTTACTGATTTGTGATTAATCAGTGTGAATCATTCTGGAGGTCTGTGTAAGTGTGTGTGTGTTTAATCGATTCTCACAATTACCTTTTTAACTTCTGTTTTACCTTCAGCACCTAACGCAACACAAAACAAAGATTATTATTATTATTATTATTATTATTATTAGAGGAGTATATATTTTTACCTCTGTGTGTTTTTCTGTGCTTCAGGATGATGAAGATCAGGACAGTGAGAAGAAACACAATCACTGCACCAAACACCACAATCAGCATGAAGAACACAGCAGGAGACACAGAACCTGGGAGACAAACTTTAAAGAAAGTGTTTTAATCATTAAACCTGCATCAGATTTTAATATAAAATGTACCGAAACCTTTGAGAGAAAAAACAACAACAAACCTGTTGCTTTGTTCAAGTTCTCAGGAAATATTTTATTCATACCTGAAAGAAGAAACATTAATTATAGAACCTCAGTCACATTAATCAACTTTTACTGAAACTCTTCACTCTATAAATTTACCTTTCACTTGTAAATAGGTGGAGTTTCTAAATTTAACTTGGTCCAGTTGTGTGAAGCTGCAGTAATAGAGTCCTGTATCAGAGACGTTTACTGCAGTGATTGTGAGAGACGTTTTACTGCTATGAACAGACATCACTATTCTCTCACTCTCACTAAAGAAGTAACACGTCTCTGATGGAGCTGATGTCCTAAACTTTTTACACCCAAGAAGAAGTGGAACTGAATCACTCGTGTGTTTAAACCAGAAGATGAAAGATGTAACACTCAGATCATGTTGGCACCAAATAGTGACATTATCTCCAGCTTCTGCCTCCATAGTTAAAGAGCTCAGAGTCTCTGAGAGCAAACCTGCAACACAGAAAACACTCCACATTTTAACACCATCACAGACTTATACAAATCAGTATTAAGGTACACTTGCACACAGTATTTGAAGCTATTTGGCAGGTAGGTTGTTCCAATCTTTTATGGATATAGACTGCCTCAAATCCTTCTGTCTCTTAATGAAATCCTAGAAAGACTGGATGAGTTGAGATCAGAGCGTTGCGGAGGTTAAACCATCACTTCTTGTAATTCTATGTATTGAAGAAAGTTCTTAATGACATTGGCTATATGTTTGGGGTTGTTGTCCTGCTGCAGAATAAATTTGCTGTCAAACAGATGCATCCCTGATGGTATTACATCTCCAAAACTCCAACTCCATTTGCAGAAATGCAGCTCCAAACCTACATGATACCTCCACCAGGTTGTAGATTGCACACCTTATATCTTACATATAGTCAGTATACACAGGGTAATGTGATAACTGGAAAAAAAAAACGCTCTCTAGCCCTTCAGCAAACAACCTGCCTCCTGCTACAGATAAATATTCCACATTTTGACTCATCAGTCCAGAGCAACTCATCTGCTGCCATTTTCTGCCCCCAGTTCCTATGTTTTTATTAATAGTTGAGCTGCTTTTCCTTGTTTCAGTGAGGAGACCACTTCTGGCCAGGCTATGGATAGTAGATGGGTGTATCTGGGTCCCACTGGTTTCTGCTTTCAAAGTGTTTCCAATTAACATCATTCCTCAACGTTGCCTGTTTCTTTGTGCTTCTTCAAAATAGCTTGAACAGCACATGTTAAAGCCCCAGTCTGATTTAAAATCGGTGCCTGGGAGAGACCTTGCTGATGCAGTAGAACTTATGTCTTGTGTTCCTCACTCAGTTTTAAGCTCCTACACAACAGTTTCCGTTTCAGTTAATGACTGTGTTTTAACCATGAAACTGATGATCGTTAGCACCTGCTTGGTATAATTGGTTAATCAGACACTGACTCTGATCCTACAAAATCAATCCCTGACTTTGGTCAAGTGTACAAAGTGTACAAGATAGTGGTTTGAAGCCAAAGGGTCATCACACTAAATATCGATTTGATTTAGATTTTTCTTCTGTTCGCTCACTTTGAATTTTGTGGTAAACTGATAAAAATAAGCAATTAAAATATATATTTTTGCAAACATTCTTACCTTACAGTATTTCTTCACACCTGTCTAAAATATTTGCACCCGAACACTACGTTTACAACAAAAAATGTATGTTACAGAAAAATGTTCAGGCGTCAATAAAAATTATTAAATACATGAATGAATGAATGAATGAATGAGTGAATGAATGAATGAATGAATGAATTAATTAATTGAATTTTAGGTAACTCCATGCAGGAAAAATCTTCTTCACCCTACACTGACCCAAGCTAGCAAAGAGAATTAATCATAATACAAATTAAAGAAAAGATTCTAGTTAACTTAGAATAAAGAAACAGACAGATTATCACAGACTGGATTCAGAAGAGATTGACTTTTTAGCAGTCAAACAAGACAGCAAACAGTCCAGCTGGATCCAGGGATACAAGTGACATGATTGTCCATCTGGTTACAGGGTCATTATATACATTACATGCAGGTTCCCCGTCTAATCAGATTTTAACACGTTACCCCATTTGGCCTTGAGTCAAATCATATTTAGACACGTCCCCCTATCTGGCATTTGTTCAGTCACATTTCAGCGCAGGTACGGCTTCTTGTGCACATATTCTTCCCCTTGCAAGTTTTCTATTCTTGCAACAAAAAAAAAGTTCACATTACCTCTCCTTACTTTTGCTTAAGATTCATTTTGTGAAGCCCGTAGCTAGTCTGTACTTTTTATTTTATTTCATTCTGTAGCTTCTTTGATATTCTCTAGAGATGGTGTTTGTGAGTTTCCTCTATATAGTGTACATATTGTACTGTATCCTACTCTACACTGGTGCACTGTGAGGACTGACTTGTAAAGGAGTGATGGTTTCTTACATGCAGCTGACCATTATAAGTGTTTATTCTGTTTAGTTTATTCCTTTTGGCCAAAAATGTCTGCATTATTTCTTTACTCATAACGTTTTTCACTGATTGTGCAATATTTAATTCACTTGTTTTTTACAGTCTGTCTGAGGGGAACAGTTTCTACTTCCTCAAAATCACTTAATTTTTGCAGTCGGTTTGAGAGACTCAAAGCTTTTGTAACTGTTTAGTTTATATGAGTGTTTATTATTTAGAATTTCCTACAATTACTTTTTCAAGAAAGAAAGAAAAAGGAAGTGCAGAAAAACCATATCAAGATTCTCCATGATGCTCAGTAAAAGTTACTAAAGCTAATTTCCTCATCAAACTGCACTAATTGTAGCTGAGACTCATTTCAGTAGTCAGTAACAGTTTACTAAAGCACATGTTGTAACACCAAAATATTAACTTTTGTTTTTCAGTTCATCACTGTTTACTGCTCTTTATAGAAGTTTTCATTCTTTTTATTTTTATTCTTATTATTTTTGAAGGCATCTTTGCTTTACAACATTTCTTTGAATGTGTCTAAGACTTCTGCACAGTTCTGTGTATATATACTGAGCATCTTGGAGAATCTTCCACAGTTTTTCTGGAGACTTTGACTGTCGCATGTTGCATGTAAAATAAAGACACCTTCATTATGGTTTCTGTCTGAAACGTGGTGGTACATGATACTTAATATTATATTCAATATATTTATATTTGATATTATTAATTTGTTTTATTGTTGAAAAAGTAATGATTGGGAGAAAAAGAAAAAGTTTTATACTGACCCAGTAATGCAGAAATCATAAAATCTATAACAAATGATCTACTAAATATAGGTGGCCTAAGACTTTTGCATAATATTGTATATATAGCTATTACATGCAAATAAGACATGATAGTTTCTTTTACTTTTAAAAGAAATTTGTTTGTCTGAATTTTAACTTAAAATAGGAAAAATTATGTGTAAATTCTCAGAAAAAATCTTACAGCTGGACAGAATTTTTCTTTCTTTTTATTGAAATCTTATCATTTATCTTACCCTCAGTTACACAACTATTTACTGGTAAATATAAAACAAATCTAATAAGAATTTAGTAAAGTAATAAGTGAGATTATAAACTTACCCATGACACAGAGAAACACAGAGAGAGTTGTAAACTGAAGCATTGTGTATCAGACCAGAGACAAAGAGGAAACGGTCTGTTGGGTGAATCAAACCCTGGTGTATCTGTGTGCAGGGGTGAGGAGAGTTATACACACTACAGCCCACAGCTAAAAGGTAACCTGAAATAGACATGTTATTGATCTCTATAGTTTCTCTTAAACCGCAGAGAGTCTTCTGTTTCTCAGCTTTTACTTCTGACATAAAACACTGCAGTAATCTCACTAAACTATACCAATCTTTCTGATTAAAGAAAATATTTACAAAACAAAGTAATTATTTTTGAACGTTTGTTTAGTGTGTAGTCTTTAGCATTAGTGAAAATAATCCTGGTGTGTTTCTGTACAGTTCAGTGGGTTTTTATAACCGTCTTTTCACAGGGTGATTGAACAGAATCCATGGGAGTGTTGATGATTTCTGAACAGAGTTAGAGCAGAGACATGCAATGAGATCACACTTCTTTTAAAAAGATCATTTCTAAATAAATAACATACATACATACACACACACACACACATACACACACATACACACACACACACACACACACACACACTTTTAAAGTGTCATTTCAGTGTATCATCTGATGTTCATTCAAACACACTGCCAGGTTTATTTCATTCTACAAACTAATGGAACTGATGTAGTTATTTTAACAAACCTGATCTGGAGAATCTGAATGTGAAACATTTTCATCTGTTTATCAGATTATCAGTGGTGTCAACTGCACTATAAATACTGCACAACAATCAGGATTCACCTTTTTATTATGAACATAATCTGTCAGGTTTGTTTTGTGCAAATTTAATAGTGTAAAAAATGGTTACACTATTATGATATAATATAAAGAGCAGCTGGTGGTGAGAAGCAGATGAACCACAGATGAATGTGTCAGTTTTCACACTTCAAATGCAAGCTTCATGCATGCAAAAGTAGCAGGTGTCTGGTCTGTGGTTGGAAAATGATCACAACAGAAAAATGGACAGTTGCTGCATAGGGGTGAGATAAAACTTGTGGTTTAAGAGATGGCTTCACATGAGCCTGAGATGGCTACCAGGTAGCTCAAACAAATAAAGACAAAAAGAAAAATGTATCTGTCTATAAAATCATTTTATTATTGCTCTGAAAATCATATGTTCAGTGGGGTGTGTATTGTTTTCTGTGTGATGACTGAACTCTCTGCTTCAGCTCTTTCTGGAGCTCTTTTCGAGTGCTGCTTCACTCCTGAGCTGCTCTTCTGATTAACTTCCTAACTGTTCAGTCAGAGATCTTGTGAGATGTTCCTGTTCATGGCTGGTTGATGGATGATTGATGGTGATGTTTCTACTTTCAGATAACAGACATGATGCTGCTTACAGGAACATTTAGGAGTTGAGAAATCCGTCTGTAATCAGTGCTGTTAATCTGCTGCTCAACAATGTTGTTGTGAAGATCATGGAGTAGATCCTTATCCATTACACATCATCAGATGGTTTTTGAGCTTCAGCTTGCTTATAAATGGTTTGTTTACCTGCACTCAGAGGTGGATTCTCCTTTTTCTAAGAGTGAAAATACAAACCTACCAACACACACTAACCCAACTGATTATAATCAACACAGGAAAGAAAAGTAATTAATACAATCAGCTGTTTTTCTTACTGTGTTCAATACTTTTTCTGTTATTCCATTTTTTCTGTGTAGTTTTATTGAGTTAATATCAATGTCTGGTCTAAAAGTCTTTAAAACTTATTTCCCTCACTGCATATGGCACAAGCAGCACAAGAACCATTAAAGCTCTCACACACTGCATTTTACTGGGGTTTGAAGACACAGACTCACACAGGTACTCTGACTGCCCCCTACTGGTTAGTTATAACACACCTCTCACCTCCTAATGAAAGACCAGAGCTCTGAGTGCTTCCTTACTGGTTCCTAAGAAGTCCTGTGTGTTTACTGTAGTGCTGGATTCAGTGAAACTGCCATGATTTTGTAGAACAGAATTATCTGGAACATTCAATACAGGGAATAAACTCATACATCTCGACATTAGTCTTAATATTAATATATAAAATGTGTAGTTAAATGGAAAAGATCCGGATTATGTACTTCCTTTATCCCTTCATGAACTCCCTCAGAACCTAAATTTAATGTGAGACACGTTCGGGATTTGACTTTTAAACACACAAACTCATTTCCCACATCCTTCAGTAACTATGCTAATAGTTAATATGCTACTATGAATTATTCACGGACATTTCCAAAAAAAAAAAACAAAAAACAAAACTTGGATATCGGAAACCCGGTGTGTGTTGAGTCTTCATCAGTGTTGTAGAGAAGCGGTGTGATTTATAATGACGACTCCATGAAATGAGACACAGCCCACTGTACATGGAAACATTAGCGACTTTTGTACTGAAACATTAATAAAACATTTTTAGACTAGTCATACTTCTGAAATGAAACTTCCGGATTCACAAATCTATGAAAATTATTTATGAGAACAATTTATAGTTCTGATAAAATACATGAACTTTAGAAACCCACCATGTCTGAATAAACACTATTTTTTTCCTACCCATTTTATGTAAGTCCCGCCTCCTTCACAATGATTGGCTAATCCTTAATTCCGCTCGTATGCGCCCAATCACAGTCCGAGTAGGATTTATTACTAAATCCGAATTCAGCTCACAAACTCCAAGAATCGTAACATTAAGTATATGTGATACATAAAACTTCAATATATAATAAGTGTTCTGTCATTAATGTGTTTTCACTGACAATTAAGTCTCTTTTTCACTGAAACCCTGTAGCGCCATCTTCTGACCATAATTTAGAACTAGAACTTGTGACGCTGTAACAAGAATTTCCCACAAGGAATCAAAAAAGTCTATCTATCTATCTATCTATCTATCTATCTATCTATCTATCTATCTATCTATCTATCTATCTATCTATCTATCTGCTTATTAATGTAGTATGCAAAGTATATTTGTATAGAATTAATTACGTAATGTTTCTATGGATATGTGGATGTTTTCGGCGTCTGATGGCCATGTATGTTCATTTTTCAGTTTTACTCCAACAGTGGAGAGAGAGAGAGAGAGAGAGAGAGAGAGAGAGAGAGAGAGAGAGAGAGAGAGAGAGAATCTGATTCTTCTTGACAGCATGGTCATTAGGGGGAAGAGTTTATCTGTTTGTTCAGCAAGGTGCTGGAGGAAGGGGACAGGACACAAAGTTACATTACATATTTTATCAAAGCACTTTTCTTACACAGTTCTTTCATCATGGCCTCATATTGCATATACTGTCATACATTAAAGAATATCTGTGGCAATGCGCAATCTACTTAATGAAAAGCCAACATATTGTTTTTCTTCTGAGGATTATTTTTATTAGACAATTAATTATCAAGAGTAACTCCTCCTACAGCTTTCGAGCGACATGCACCAAACTCGGCACGTTTGTTGGACCTGGTCTGAAGTTTGTTGCTATTACTTTTCTAAGTGATCGGAACTCCGGTATTCCCGGTACAGAAACTCAAAGTGGCCTTTTTCCAGATAGAATCCCATTCAAAATTTTGTAGGTTTATAACTCGGCGGGCTTTCGAGATATCAACAACAAACTCGGCCAGCTCCTTGGGCGGGATGAAGCCGTAAATTCTGGATCCGATCGGAATTCTGGTTTTCCGGTAGAGCCCCGCCACAAAACTACTGCAACACACACGTGACATATCAAAACACTCAGAACAATGAGGGGAACTTTGTGACCTGTGTCACAGGTCACAAAATAAGTGGAATTGTAGAATTACTCCACCATACACATGTGCCGTTTCAAAATGTTCAGCACAAGGAGGGAAACTGCGTGACGTGTCCGGGTGACGTCACGTCCGCACCAATGCCCGCAAAATAAATAGAATTTTAACAGTACCCCAACATGCACGTGACATATCAAAACACTCAGCAAAATGAGGGGAACTTTGTGACGTGTGTCCAAGTGACGTCACGTGATGACATCTTGCTTGGTCAAGCCAAACTCAAAGTTTGTTGCGACAAACTTTAAAAATCTAGTTTTATAATGTAATCTAATGTAATGTACCATAGTTACATACCAAATAACCACAGCCAAGACATTTTAAATATTATTGCACAGTTTCACAGAGAGAAGTGATATAAGATTGAGGTAGTGTGCAGATTACGACAAATTATACAACCAATTGCAGGTTCATAAATAAGGGAGCAACACACACGAGCCTTTTATGTGCAATTCATTTTTTAATGAAATTGTTTTTTGTTTTTAAAAGTTTAGCAGGCAATTTACCAAAAAATCTATTTCATAAAAATCATAAAACATGTTCGCTAAATAAAAACTTTCATTTAAGACATAGGTGATTATTACAATAAACATAATGTCCAGTTAAGTACAAAAGTTTTTTTTTTGTTTTGTTTTTATCTAAAGGTTGTACAGTCTCAAAGTCACATTTGAGCATTATTGTCTGTGCTGTCAGGGTGGGAGGGGCTAACCTCTGAGGTAAAATGTGACTTGTCTCATGTTGCATTTAGTTTATAGCATTCAGAACATTTCACATTTCAAATAGTCAAAACACAGTTACAATAAGGCACTTAATAATGCATCATAACAAATAAAAAATAACACTTAGCCAGTACTTATTGCACCTGATCCATAGGATGAGAAAAAAGTTACAAAGTGTCTCTGTAAACATGGCAGTAAACACATCACTCACCACTGTGAGTATAAATAAAAATAATACAGACTTTTACTATAATCACAGTCTTTTTTCTGTACCTGTAGTGTGCGTTTCCTGCACTGAGAAAGATCAGAAATCTCATGTAATAAACTCACTGTATGTCTGAGCAGCTGCTGAGTTCAGTTACTGAAGCTTTTGGGAACATTTGTTTTGTAGTTTTTTAGAATCTGACTGAGAACACAATTAATAAAAACCCCAAACTCTATTAAATACTGTTTAATTAATAACTAATAATTAAAATCTGTTCATTTCAGCAGTAAAATAGTTTGTGTTGGTTTGGTTGTTGAGATTCTCCTAACTGATAGTAATGTAACCCCACTGGAGTCTAAAACAAAAATCTAAGGAAAAGTCCAGAAGTTTGTGTGCTGTGAGATTCTCAGTACAGCAGTGACACTGACATGACAGTGAGGTGCTGCTACGACTCAATCAGCTACTGCAGTGTTAGAGCTGGGTTTGTGTTTGTTTCTTCTTTTTCTCATACTTAATAGTTTTATAAAGTATTATATAGTGCTTCTTTATATTTTATTAGACTTTTTTGTACTTTAAATTATTTGTCACTTGACAGAGTCAATCTCAGGGAATCATAAAATTTATTTTTGCTTATGTCCCTCTCATACCTCTACACCAACTATTAGGGACGTAACACTGAGCAAAAAAAAATCACACACTTTACCTTTCTTCTTTAGAGTCTCTCTGCCATAAGACACAAACTTCTGTAACTGATCAATACAGCTGTTCTTCAAATAGTCCTTCCAGTATTGAGCTTCATCTCCTGTAGGATCCCACTGCTTTATAAAGATCTCAGCTTTTTCATTATCTGCAGTCCAGGTTCCAGTGTTCAGATCCAGACTGATGAAATCTTCTCCATCATAACCGTACTGATCATATCCTCTAGTAGTGCTGTCATCATGGAGCTCACAGCTGTACATCCTCTGGAGTGTGTGGACTCCTGCACACACAGACACACACACACACGCACACAGTTCTATAATTAAATTCTCACATCTCTCATGTAAATCTGTGTAAATCAGAGCAAAATAAAAAGCTGGCAGAATAAAGGTTTGTTTCATTTCCACACTTAAATATTGCTGAGACTTTTATTACTCTATATTTAGATTACTGCACTGGAATTTCAGATATATGTGACAGAACAACATCTAAAATATTGATTCTGGGCCAGAAATATTTTATTCATTTTCCCACAGTTTCCTTGAATAAACTTGGCAAGAAAAATAAAGATCTTTGTAAGACTTTAAGACAGAATGTATAATATCAGTGTAGTGTCAGGAGGAGCAGCTCTACTGCAGAGTAGAAAGTCTACAAACATCTTGTGTCATATACTCTTATTAAGAAACGCCTAGTCTAGCAGGTAATGTAAAAGATTATCCTAAACCTGAGTTCTTATTAAAATAAAGTCAGTCTATTGTGATTTCTGCGTATTTTTGTTGGTGTTTTTCTGCTAAACTCCAGCTAACATTTCCTCCAAGTGTTTGTGTGTTCGGTCTGTAAACAAGGATTCACTCTGCTGCTGCAGTAAAGCTTTTGTGCCTCCTGCTGGAGGAAGGTGGAATTGCACTGAGGGTTTGAGGTTTATTTATTTATTTTTCTGAACTCCTGTTGCTTCGGTTAATCATTCATTAACTGTTACACTTACTCAGTCCCATGTCACTTCTCTCTGCTGGCTGGAGTAAAATAACTTCTCCTAATGAACGGCCACCGAGACTTTCAGAGCTGAGGAGGAGTCATTTTTAAAGACTTTCTCAAACCGCGTTATATCAGGAACTGAAGTTTCTGAACAGGACGCACTTCGTGACATGTACACAAGCAGAACCCCATCACACCGGGCGCTGTGGCTCTACTTCTGTTTTACAAACACCTCACAGCTTATAACCAACAGAAAAGAAAAATACAACCTATAACAATAACTTTATCGACACATTATCCAAGTTTTTGTATTAACCTGTAAAACACTTCAGAGTCATTCATAAAATGATCCAAAAGGAGGCAATACTATGATCTATTTTCCCCTAAAGAAAGTAAATACCACAGTGTCACTATAAACATTCACTGTAAAATTTAAACAGCAATTAATAACAACAACAAAAACAACAACAACAACAATACTACTACTACTACTACTAATAATACATTGTTTATATTGAGGGGGGAAAACCCAGGGAAATTTCCCCATCACAAAGAGGCAGTGAGTCCAGGTTCGGTTACTCTTCATGCCATGTTAGTGCTGTGAGGATTCAGACTTCAGTAATACACACAGAGACAGCTTTCATTTCAGGCTATAATTTCCAGAGATTCCACTTGGACAGCCATGTGAACATCTCTATAGGAGAAATGATGGTCAGTAAACAGACCTTCGAGTCCATACTGCTCTACATTTGTGATGGAGACATCAGCATGCCTCTGGAGGACTCACTGTATCCTTTAACAATACCAAAGTCTCTCTCTTGTGGAGGAACAGTTACACATACAAGCAGAACCAATGATAACAAATATACATGACATTCTGTCCACTTAAACTGTAGCACAGAAAAATCTAGAGAATCTGCTCATTAATGACTGTAAAAATAAATGCTGTTTATTTCTGTTCGGTATTCTTGATGTTTTCTTTTGAATAATGTTAGTGAGATTTTTATTATTATTTATTATACTCAGATTATTAGATTATTTCCCTGACTAGATGACTGGATGAACTCGACTTTATGGGACAAAGTGCAAAATAAAAAAAGTGGGAAAAAAAAGTACAAATAGACATTTTATGACATTTGTTAACACGAATATTTTATTACACTGGATAACAAACAGATCTAACAAGATGTAGAGTAAAAAAAGAAATGTGCATTAATAATAGAACAGAATAGAATAGAATAGAATAGAACAGAATAGAATAGAATAGAATAGAATAGAATAGAATAGAATAGAATAGAATAGAATAGAATATACAACAACATATTTTGTAATTGTTATAAAAGCTACAGTTCCTCCAACACAGACCATCAGAATGATCAGTTTCATATGAAGTAAAGATTAAATATGTGACATTATGTTCACACATTCCTCTGTCCCACTGAAGAATAGACAACATGTGTATAAACATTTACATCGTATATCTTGTTCCTCTTGGTTTTCTTCTTAGAGAACTGAAGTGAGTCGGAGTCAGAAACCTGCAGGAACACAGAAGGTACACAGAGATGATAAAATATAAAAAATAAATCAGGGAAATTTGTTTAGAAGATATGAGCCTTATTATTATATTTCATTGTTAATAAACAAAATGTACCCAAGACACTAAAATTGCTGTCATTTATTTGTCTTCAAATGAAAGTATGTTAGTGAGAGGTTAATAAATTCTTCATCTGTATAAAATACACACTCCAGATGTACTGATTTGTGTTTAATCAGCATGAAACATTCTGGAGGTCAGTGTAGGTTTCTATTTCTCTCTCATTTACCTCATTAACTTCTGCATTATCTTCAGCACCTAATGGAACACAAGGCCATGATTTATTTATTATAATTAGAGAGATATACAGCTCTGGAAAAAAAAAACACTCCAAATATTTCTTAAATCAGGATCTCTACATGTTTGGAAGCCATTCCATTCCAGTGTCTGTTTAATTCCAACTCAATCTCACCTCATTCTGCTTAATGCAGTACGGTTTAGGTGATCACTTGAACCAAATCTTATTTAACAAGGAAATAAATGACTGCTGCTGTCATCACTATCCTCTTTCAGTAGGACCAGCTGGATGGCAAAAACAGTGCTAGTAGGACCTCAGAGGTAATTGGAGTACAAAGAGGAAAAGAAAAGTTTTGAGTGAGGAGAAGAAGGGTTCAATTCTGGCTTTATTGGCAGAGAGATACAGCGAGCATCATGTTGCTCCTATCCTTAAAATTTCAAAGACAGCGCTTCATAAGTACAAGATCAAGCTGCAGACATTGGAGACAACAAAGCTACAGACCAGCAGAGGGTGAAAACAACCACTGTCCACTGGCTTGGATGACCACCAATTCATTCAAATGTCACTCAACAACCATAGGATGACATCAAGTCACCTACAATAAGAATACCAAACAGCAGCTGGAGTGAAGTGCACAGTGAGGATGGTTCAAAACATGCAAAGCTAGAAAAAAGCCCTGGCTGAGATTTACAAAAGACTATTAGGACTGGACTGAAGAGGACTGGAGTAAGGTCATCTTCTCTGGTGAGTCCAATTTTCAGCTTTGTCCAATACCTGGTCATTTAATAGTTAGACGGAGACCTGGAGAGACTACAAGCCACAGTGTCTCACACCCACTGTGAAATTTGGTGGAAGATTGGTGATGATCAGACCTGACTGACCTGACTGTCCGGACCTGACTTTGTCTCTCTATCCAGTGCCTCTGATCTCCACAGATCAGCTGTCTCCAGTATTTACAGACATCTTTAACACCTCACTGGAGATATGCCATGTGCCAGCCTGCTTTAAGACTTCCACCATCATCCCAATCCCCAAAAAACTCAGGATTTCAGCACTTAATGACAAAAGTCCTGTTGCTCTGACATTTGTAATAATGAAGTCCTTTGAATGTCTCATGCTGCCCCACCTAAAATCCATCACAGACCCTCTCCTGGACCCCCTGTAGGTTGCCTACAGGGCCAACCGATCAAGTCTCCAACACTGGATCTAGCCCCAGACCATCACACTTCCTGTTTGACAATTGCTGTCACACACTGAAAAGCCATCCTTTCATCTACTTGATGGCGTACAATAACGCTTTGTGATAAATTGATGATTGGCTTTCTTACTGCCAATGGACCTGTCAAACCTGCAGCTTGAAGTGTTCTCTTCACACTTGAAACTGAGACTTACTTTGACAGTGTTAAGCTGTGCTTGAAGCTGTTTGCCTTAAAGCAGCCCATCATGCAAGCGCTGACTCTCAGAAACGTGTCTTCCGATTCTGTTGTGGCTTTGGGTCTGCCAGACCTCTTCCTGTCAGAGTTACTTCCTGCAGGGCAATACTGTTCATATATTGCTCAAGAGGGTGTATTAACACAGTCTGTTCCAACACTGCTTTTATACAGACAGAGGGTTTGTAAGTAATAAACAAAAGCTGGGACACCTAGGAATTGTTATCAACTTACAAGGCTTAATTGAATTTCAATGCTGTAAAACAACTGTAAGTTGTTAACCCATGCCTTTGTACCATTTGAGGCTATTTACTACTATATATATATATATATATATATATATATATATATATATATATATATATATACATATATATATATATATATATATATAAAAGTATTCGCTCACCCATCCAAATAATCAGAATCAGGTGTTCCAATCACTTCCATGGCCACAGGTGTATAAAATCGAGCACCTAGGCATGCAGACTGTTTTTACAAACATTTGTGAAAGAATGGGTCGCTCTCAGGAGCTCAGTGAATTCCAGCGTGGAACTGTGATAGGATGCCACCTGCAGTGGTGTAAAGCACGCCGCCACTGGACTCTAGAGAAGTGGAGACGCGTTCTCTGGAGTGACGAATCGCGCTTCTCCATCTGGCAATCTGATGGACGAGTCTGGGTTTGGCGGTTGCCAGGAGAACGGTACTTGTCTGACTGCATTGTGCCAAGTGTAAAGTTTGGTGGAGGGGGGATTATGGTGTGGGGTTGTTTTTCAGGAGCTGGGCTTGGCCCCTTAGTTCCAGTGAAAGGAACTCTGAATGCTTCAGCATACCAAGACATTTTGGACAATTCCATGCTCCCAACTTTGTGGGAACAGTTTGGAGCTGGCCCCTTCCTCTTCCAACATGACTGTGCACCAGTGCACAAAGCAAGGTCCATAAAGACATGGATGACAGAGTCTGGTGTGGAGGAACTTGACTGGCCTGCACAGAGTCCTGACCTCAACCCGATAGAACACCTTTGGGATGAATTAGAGCGGAGACTGAGAGCCAGGCCTTCTCGTCCAACATCAGTGTGTGACCTCACAAATGCGCTTCTGGAAGAATGGTCAAAAATTCCCATAAACACACTCCTAAACCTTGTGGACAGCCTTCCCAGAAGAGTTGAAGCTGTTATAGCTGTAAAGGGTGGACCGACGTCATATTGAACCCTATGGATTAGGAATGGGATGTCACTTAAGTTCATATGCGAGTCAAGGCAGGTGAGCGAATACTTTTGGCAATATAGTGTATATGTATATATAATAAAATTCTATAGATTTAATTGTTGTGCAATACACCAAGGCAAATTCCTTTTACGTTTAAAACCCATCAAAGTTGATTCAGATTCATGATCTGGTGGTGGTTCAAGGAATCAAGCACATTGGTCTTTGTGAAAACCCATGAATCAAGCCAGGTACAAGATTGTCCTGGAGGAAAACTTGCTTCCTTCTGCTCTGACAATATTCCCAACTCTGAGGATTGTTTGACTCAGCAGGACAGTGCAACATGCCACACAGCCAGGGCAATTAAGGTGTGGATGGAGAACCACCACATCAAGACTCTGTCATGACCAACCCAATCTCCAGACCTGAACACCACTGAAAACATCTGGAATGTGATCAAGAGGAAGATGGAAGATGTATGGTCACAAGCCATCAAATAAAGCTCAGCTGAATTTTTACAAGAGTAGCACAAAGTCACCCAACAGCAATGTGAAAGATTAGTGGACACCATGCCCAGAAGCATAAAAGCTGTGACTGAAAATCAGGGATGATTTTCTTTGCATTATTTGAGGTCTGAAAACACTGCATCATCTTTGTTATTTGATCAGTCATTTTGTTATGTTATGTTTATTTGGAATTTGGGAGAAATGTTGTCAGTAGTTTATAGAATAAAACAAAAATTTTCATTTTATTTAAACACATACCTAGAAATAGTAAAACCAGAGAAACTCAGTGGTCTCTTATTTTTTCCAGAGCTGTATATTTTACCTCTGTGTGTTTTTCTGTTCTTCGGTATGATGAAGGTCAGGACACTGAGAAGAAACACAATCACTGCACCAAACACCACAATCCCCATGAAGACCATATTCAGAATAAAGAATCCAGCTGGACCTGGGAGAAAATATTAAAGAAAACAATTTGATGATTAAATCTGCATCATGTTTTAATGAATCAAAATTGTACAGTGAAGCCTTTGGAAGAAAAAAACATCAAACCTGTTGCTTTGTCCTCTGAAAATGTTTTATTTACACCTGAAAAAGAAACATGAATTTTATAACCGCAGTCTCCAGAATTAACTTTTACTGAAACTCTTCACTCTATAAATTTACCTTTCATGTGTAAATAGGTGGAGTTGCTGAAGATCATTCTCTCAGTGAAGCTGCAGTAATAGAGTCCTGTATCAGAGACGTTTACTGCAGTGATTGTGAGAGACGTTTTACTGCCATGAACAGACATCACTATTCTCTCACTCTCACTAAAGAAGTAACACGTCTCTGATGGAGCTGATGTCCTAAACTTTTTACACCCAAGAAGAAGTGGAACTGAATCACTCGTCTGTTTAAGCCAGTAGATGAAAGATGTATCAGTCAGATCATGTTGGCACCAAATAGTGACGTTATCTCCAGCTTCTGCCTCCAAATTTGGGGAGCTCAGAGTCTCTGAGAGCAAACCTGCAACCCAGAAAACACTCCCCATTATATACACACACAGTACTGTGCAAATGTCTTAGGCCACCTATTTTTTCAGCACACATTTTGTTATAGATGTTTATTTTTTATGACTTTTGAAAGCACAAAACCTTTTTCCTCTAACATTACTTTTACAACAAATCAACATGTTACAGAAAAATGTTCGGACGTCTGTAAAACAATAACACGTAACTCTATGCAGGAAAAATATAATCTGTACTGTACAGTTTTCTAAACTAGCTTAAAGAATTAATCATAAAACAAATTAAAAAATGTTTCTAGCTAATTTATAATAAAGAAACAGACTGATGTTTTATTCAGAATATCAGAATATATATCAGAAGAGTTTTATTATAAGGATTATTAGTAGTCAATCAAGACAACAAACAATCCAGTTGGTACGAGGGATACAATGATCCAACTGGTTACTGGGTCATTACATACAGTACATAAGTCCCCTGATCTAGCATTTGTCCAAACACATTTCAGCACACGTAGCACTTGATGCACACATATTCTTCCCTTTGCAAGTTTCCTGTTATATCCAAAAGAAGGCTATGTTCCTGCTTGTGCCTTAGATCATAGAATTTTTCCACTTTGTGTAGCCTGTAGCTAGTCTATATTTTTTATTTTATTTCACTCTGTAGCTTCATGAGTAGGTCTGCTCTGGGTTTCTTGTTTAAAATCTATTTTCTTTTCCTCTTCTTTGATATTCTCTAGAGATAGTGGTGTTTGTGAGTTGACTCTATATAGTGTACATATTGTACTGTATCCTACTCTACACTGGTGCACTGGGAGGCCTGACTTGGTTAGGAGTGATGGTTTCTTATATGTATATGACCATAATTTTTTCACAGTCTGTCTGGGGTAACAATTTCTACTTTATCAAAATCACTCGCTTTTTGCAGTCAGTTTGAGAGGCTAAAAGCTTTTACTGATAATTGTTTCTAATAATTTACTTTATATCCATTTTATTAATATCAATCCATATATCAAAAAATAACGTTTGTTATTTAGAATTTCCTACAATCCCTTTTCACACAAAACCATAAGAAAAGCTGATTTATTTCACATGCCAAAAAAAGGAAGTGCTTAAAAACTATAAGAAGATTCTCCATGATGCTCAGTAGAAGTTACTGAAGCTAATTTCCTCATCAAACTGCACTAATTGTAGCTGAGACTCATGTCAGTAGTCAGTAACAGTTTACTAAAACAAACTTTGCAAATATCGAATTTATTCAGTTTATCACTGTTTACTGCTCTTTAAAGAAGATTTTCTTCTTATTATTTAATTGTTTTTGAAAGAAACTTTGCGTTACAACATTTCTTTGAATGTGTCTAAGACTTTTGCACAGTACTGTGTATATATACTGAGCATCTTGAGGAATGTTATTGCCATATGTAGTATTATGTTCAATATGTTTATATTTGATATTGTTAATTTATTTTTGTTGTTGGTGAAAAAGTAATGACTGGGAGAAAAAAGTTTTTGTAATGACTCAGTAATGCAGAAATCATGAACTCTGTAACAAATTATGTACTATAGGTGGCTTAAGACCTTGGCATAGTATATATTGTATATATAGCTATTACATACAAATAAGACATGGCAGTCTGTTTTTACTTTTAAAATGAATTTGATTGTCTAAATTTTAACTTAAAAAAGAAAGAATGATGTGTAAATCTCACAGCTGGAATTTTTCTTTTCATTAAATTTGCAGTTTTTTGAATATTTTATCTTAATTACACAACCATGTACTGGTAAATGTGAATATATAAATATATTTATATTTATATAAATATATATAAACATAACAAATCTAAAGAAATAAATGAGATTATAAACTTACCCATGACACAGAGAAACACAGAGAGAGTTGTAAACTGAAGCATTGTGTATCAGACCAGAGACAAAGAGGAAACGGTCTGTTGGGTGAATCAAACCCTGGTGTATCTGTGTGCAGGGGTGTGGAGAGTTATACACACTACAGCACTTAGAACAAAAGAATGTGCCCACGGGAAAAAGGTAACCTGAAAAAGAAGTGTTAATGATCTCTATAGTTTCTCACAGATTGCAAAGAGAGTCTGACAAGAAACACTGCAGTAATCTCACAAAACTGTACCAATGTTTCTGATTAAAGAAAATATTTCCAAAAAATGTAATTTAATCTTGGTGTCTTTGTACAGTTCAGTGAGCTTTTTATAAGCGTCTAACAAACTCCAGATCCATACGAGTGTCGATGATTTCTCAAGAGTTAGAACAGAGACAGGCAATGAGATCAGACGTCTTTTCCAAGATCATTCCTAATTAAATAACACACACACACACACACGCACACACGCACACGCGCACACACGCACGCACACACGCACACACACACACACGCACACACACACGCACACACACGCGCACACACACACACACACACACACGCGCACACACACACACATACACACCCCTTTCAAATAGTCATTTCAGTGCATCAAGTGATATTCATTCAAACTAACAACAAACTAATGGAAGTGATGTCATTTTAACAAATCTGATCTGGAGAATCTGAATGTGAAACATTTTCATATTTATATGATTATCAGTGGTGGGAACTGCTCTACAAATGTTGCACAGCAATCAATGTTTACATTTTAATTATAAGCATAAACTTTCTGGATTTCATTTTCTGCAAAATAGTGTATGAAAGCAGCTGGTGGTGAGAAGCAGATGAACCGCAGATGCATGTGTCAGGTTTCACACTTGAAATGCAAGCTTTATGCTAAATGTAGCAGGTGTCTGGTCTGTGGTTGGAAAATGATCACACCAGAAAAATGGACAGTTGCACAGGTGTGAGATAAAGCTTGTGGTATAAGAGATGGCTTCACATGACTACCAGGCAGCTGAAACGACTAGAGAAAAAAGAAAAATGCTAGCTATACCTAGCTATAAAACAACTTTAGAAAATAAATATTGTTGGCTAAAAAATAAAATTGCAAAATTGCTCTGAAAAGCCTATGTACAGTGGGGTGTGTATTGTTTTCTGTGTGATGACTGAACTCCCTGCTTTCAGCTCTTTCTGGAGCTCTTTATGAGTGCCGCTTCACTCCTGAAATGCTCTTCTGATTAACTTCCTAACCGTTCAGTCAGAGATCTTGTGAGATGCTCCTGTTCATGGCTGGTTGAGCTCTTTACCCTTTACACATCATGAAGCATGCTGCTTAAATCTCTGTGAAACTTGGAAAAGTTCCTTCGCTGGTGGAAATCAGAACTAGGGCGAGGGCTCTCTCTGGTGGCCCCATCCTGGTGGTAATGTTACATGGGGCTGAGTTTCTGGCAGGGTAGCCACAGTTGTAAATTCTTTGTCAAAAGGCGGACCATTTGGCCCACTTGAAACTTGGCGTGTGGGTGCCAGTAACGATCTGCTTGGATTTGCTGTCGTTGGCTGGCTCGCTGTAACCGGATGTGTGCACTTTCCCCAGACATCCATGGCGGGTACATCCGAGGGTTCACCTGACCATGAGAATAAGGTTGGTACCCCAGAATGCACTGGAAAGGATTTAGTTCCGTTGATGAGTGGGAGAGCGAGTTCTGGGCATATTATGCCCACGGTAGAAACTCACTCCATCTGTGCTGCTCTCATTTGCAGTAGGTCCTCAGATAGTGGCCAAAATCTTGGTTCAAACGCTTGGTCTGGACATTCATCTGGGGATGATAAACCAAACTAAGGCTGATCTTGACCCACAGATGTGTAAAAAAATGCTCTCCAAAATCTAGCTGTGAACTGAGGGCCTGGGTCTGAGACAACGTCTTCTGGGAGTCCATAGATATGAAACTACAAATAATGTACTTTCCATGGCCATCAGTGGCACTAGCTGACACGCCTTCAAAAATCAGTCAATAGCCACGAGAATGGGATCAGCAGAGGCTCCAACAACCCCATAGGAAGCTAACAACTGGTCCAAACTTGGGCACATGTGTCACACGCTCCCACATATTCAACATCCTGGGTGAGCGTGGGCCACCAGAACCTGTTCTGGACTAGGGACATGGTGCAGTGAATTCCCAGGTAACCTGAACTGGGGGCCTTGTGCACCCTTTGTAACACTCGGGACTGTAACGTGGCCGGTAAAAAGAGCTTGGAGGGTGGACGGGATAGAGGTGGTGGGTCATCATTCTGGGCTCTCTGAATCTCTTTTACAAGTCTGAACCAAACATGAGCTATCACTTCTGAGGGTGGTAGTATGGATTCTGGTGTGCTTGTTGACCCTACGGGGTCATGTCAGCAGGACAGTGCTTTGGCCTTGCTGTTCTTGGTGCCAGGTCGGTATGTGACGGAGATGTGGAATCGGGTGAAGAAAAGTCCCCATCTTGCTTGTTAAGGATTCAGTCTCTTGGCTTTGCGTAGATATTCAAGATTCCTGTGGTCTGTTAATACAAGATGTCGGGGCCCCTGCTAGGCAGTGGTGCCACTCCTCCAGAGCATCCTTAATAGACAGTAACTCGTGATTACTGACATCATAATTGGCTTCGCCCAGTGTCAGCTTTCGTGAAGAGTATGCACATGGGTATACCTTGCTGGGGTCTCCATGCCATTGTGACAGTACCAATCCCAATTTCGCAGCTGGAGGCGTCCACCTTGACAATAAATGGGAGATCGGGATACGGATGTCTCAGGATAGGGGCTATGGTGAAGCTAGCTTTCAGGTGAGTGAAGGTTGCACAAGCCTGCACTGTCCAGCATAGCTGTCTTGGTTTGCCTCAAAGTAGGGAGGTCAGTGGACTGGCTATGCTGCTGTATCCGTGTATGAACCACCAGTAAAAGTTGGCAAACCCCAGGAACCGCTGCAGTTCTTTGATGGTCCACAGATGTGGTGAGGCACGGATGGGAAAATCACCTCTCGGAGGCAGTGGCGTAGACAGTGTGGTGACCACCGAATCAGCTCTCCCTCCTTCCAATCCTTCACAATCAGGTCATGGTGCTGCAGCCATGGGAAGCCCAGCATAATCGGGTTAGAGGGGGGCGAGGAGATGATGAAGAAGGAAATCTTCTCGAAGTGCAGTAATCCAATTTGGAGTATAATCGGGCTGGTTTGTTGTGTAAAAAGGCCCTTTGGGGGCAGTTGTGGATGGCTGTCACTCGTAGAGGTGCTCCACAAGGCATGGAATGCAGGCATAAATCGTTGGCGAGCTGGTGATCGATCAAGTAGACCGGACATTTCAGTGTGTATTATTTCACTTCCACAAATTCAGTGGTTCAAATTCGCCAAGAAATTTAACGTTGCACATCCGGGTATCACAAGAAAGAGCCATCGAACAGCGATGCATAAATATTTACATACTGACATGATTTAGCCATTATGCAGGTTCAATAAAGAAGTCTCACACACATACACACCCACACCTCTTTGGTATGCACTTTCTTTTTTAATAAAAAAAGAAGGCAGTTTACCAAAAAATATATTTCATAAAAAAATATAAAACATAATATTTGGTAAATTAATGCTTTCATTAAAAATGTAGGCGATTTATTACAACAAACATAACAAGGTCCAGTTCAGTACAAAAGTGTGTGTCCCAGGTTTGAGTTTTAGGGGCTTAAAAACTATTTTATTTTTCCAGTGATTTTAATTTTAGCAGTATTGTCTGTGCTGTCAGGGTGGGAGGGGCTAACCGCCATCTCCTGTCAATCACAGATAGCTCTTTCCTCACAGAGTGTTATACAAAATTTGGGGAGAAAAGGAATATCCTCTAAATTTCTCTAATCCTCTAAAGTTTCAAGGTAATTAGTATCAAACATGGGCACTTTTGTGCACACACACACACACGTAAAATATGTTCCATGTAACAATACATAAAAATATATTGTCATTCTTGATCAATTTTCATAATGGAAATAAACATGACTGTAACTGCAGCTTTTTCAAAGGTAAAATGTGACTTGGCTCAGGTTGCATTTAGTTTATAGCATTCAGAACATTTCACATTTCAAATAGTCAAAACACAGTTACAATAAGGCACTTAATAACGAATAATAAAAGCAATAAAAATAGCTTTTAGCCAATACTGCTGCACCTGGTTCACAGCATGAGTTACAAAAGTTACAAAAAGGCATTAAATAGACTGTCCTTCATAAATATCTGTTTCTGTAAACATTGCTCACAACTGTGAGAATAAATAAAAATAATACAGATTTACAGATTATAATCACAAAAGTCTTTTTCTTCTGCACCTGTAGTGTGTGTTTCCTGCACTGAGAAAGATCAGAAATCTCATGTAATAAACTCACTGTATGTCTGAGCAGCTGCTGAGTTCAGTTACTGAAGCTTTTGGGAACATTTGTTTTGTAGTTTTGTCTGACAGAGAACCTAATTAATAAAATAAAAAACTATTAATAACTGTGTTTAATTATTTTTTTATATTTATTTATTTAATTTATATTACTTCATGGGACTTCATGGGGTTTTTCTGCACTAGACCTCTTTTTCTTCTTCCAGACGATCACTCCAGCAACAACAGCAATGAGAACTACACCAATGATGATACCAATCAGTGATATGACACCTGATCCTCCACCTGTTGAATCAGAACAGAGTCTTTATTATCTGCTGCATCAGGAAATCAGATTTATTGTTTAAACTGTATGTGGAGTTGATCAGGACCTTTTTGTACTTCTAGCACTAACTCCTTCAAGCTGCTGTGCTGAATCACGCAGGTGTAGGTGTGTTTCGGCAGATCCTCAGCTGGGACTTTCAGAATGCTTCTCTTCTGGAAGCTTCCATCCTGGTTGGGTAACGTCTCTCTGAGCTTCACGTCCTCGTTCACGTCCTCTCCGTCCTTCCTCCAGGTGATATTCACTACTTCAGGGAAGAAACCTGTAGCGTGACACACCACCTCTGGAGAAGACTTTTTCTGGAACACTGATGCTGTAGGAGGAACTGCAGAGACACACAGAGACCGAAATATTAAAACTCCTGTTCAGATTCCTTTATTGATTGTGTAAATGACACTAGTGTGTGTACATGTGTGTGTTACATGGACAAATATGTGTGTCATAGTAAAGTAGTGTGTTATTAATCAATGGTGTTTGTGTGTATGTGTGTGTGTGCGTTGTGAAGTGTGTATACAATCATTGTGTGTGTTGTGAAGGAGTGTGCTGGAGTGCATACTCTATCAGAGTGTGTGTGTGTGTATAACAATTGCAGTTACAGTAACAGAGCAGGTCACACACTTTACCTTTCCTCTCCAGAGTCTCTTTGCTGTAAGGCACAAACTTATTTAACTGATCAATACAGTCATTCTTCAGGTAGTCCTTCCAGCGTTTAGCCTTTTCTCCTTTAGGATCCCACTCCATTAAAAAGTTCTTAGCTTTAGCATTAGCTGGAGTCCAGGATTCATGTCCATGTTCCAGGTTCCAGTTCAGATCCAGACTGATGAAGTCTTCTCCATCATAACGGTACTGACTGTATCCTCTAGTGACACCGTTATCAAGCCCACAGCCCAACATCCCCTGGAGTGTATGACTTCCTGCACACACACACACACACACACACACACACACACACCTATTCTTACATCTCTTCTGTAAATCTGTGTAAATCAGCACAAAATAAAAAGCTGACAGAATAAAAGTTTGTTTCATTTCCACAGTAATGCATATAGCTGAGACTTTTATTACTGGATATTACAGATTACTGCACTGGAATTTTAGATGAATATGAGAAGATGACATCTAAAAGCTTGATTCAAGCCCAGAACAGTTTCCTTGGATAAATATTCTTGACATTTTTGTGTAATTTGGCAAGAAAAAAGATATTTGTAAGACTTTAAGACTTAAACTTTCCCCAGTTATTATAGGTTATTTAGGCTTTTAGCTTAAAGTTCAGTAAACAGAAATAAATTAAAGATCAGTATCTGTGTGAATCTCTGGTAGTGTGTGTAGGTTTATCTGTGCTTTTCTGCCACACCGGTGGCTACTGCTGGTGAAACTGACAACAGACTGAGAAGCAGACTTTCCCCCACAGCATGTGGATATTCTGATTTAACTTATTTAGAATGTGTGTCTTGTATTATTCTGTAGAGTCACGCAGTCATACAGGCTACTACACGGAGTAGAAATTATAATAATGATATATTATTTTATTTCTTTTTTTAAGTTTGATATAGCGACTGACTTTCTTTTGGTTATTTACTTTTTCATTTAGTCTACACACGGCCTAGCAGGTAAAGCAAACAATTATCCTAAACCAGTGTCCTTATTCAAGTTGGTCTATTCTGGTTGTCATTTCTGTGTAGCTTTTGTTGGTGTTTTTCTGCTAAACTACAGATAACATTTCCTCTAAGTGTCTGAGTGTTCGGTGTGTAAACAAGGATTCACTCTGCTGCTGCAGTAAAGCTTTTGTGGAATTGCACTCCAGTTTGTTGTGCTCTTTTTTTGATTGATTGATAGGAAATCCCATTTCATTGGTTAACTGCTTATTAACTGCTACAGTTACTAAAATACCAAAATTACTCAGAACACACATCCCTAGTGTGTGTACAGAGTACAGTGTGTGTGTTAGTGATTAAAGAGTTTCACCTTCATCTTGATTCAGGTTCTTCATTACTGTAGCCATAATGTCCTGGTGATCCTGTAAACGCTCTGTCTCTCTGTTCCAGTAATCTGGATCATCAGCACTGATCTTCTGCATCCACTCTGTCTTTGAGATCATCTTCCTGATGTCACTGTCGTAGTACACACACTGCTCTCCATCCACCAGACCCACAGCTGTGAAGTTTATTCCTGGTGTGACAGCAGTGTAGAAGAACTGCAGTGAGTGTGTGTCTGAAAAAGATAAAATAGTTTTAATAACTCAGCACATATAAAGTAAAACTATAAATTAAAGATAATGTCACCAGAACCTACTGAATTAATAAGATCAAGCAACAAACACACACACTATCAGTAATCAGATATAAGCAACTGTAAATGTAAGATTTCATTTGAACTAAATACATTTGCAAAAAATATTATTTTAAAGATAAATTGAATCCATTTTAATTAAAATCCATAACACAATTAAATGTGTAAAATCTGAAGGATCATTCAGAGTGTGTGTGTAAGGTTCGATTTATCCTCTTCGTATCCAGTTGCCTGTTGGTGGTGCTACGACAATGAATTAAAATTAATTTAGAGACGTGATTAAACCACATCACTGACCACACACGTAAACTCCGAGCCACATCAGATGAAGTACAGCAGATTTACACATCACCATGGCAACACCGATATATCATCATGAATGTCTTGACATCATTCTGATCATAAATGATTTTTTTCATTTCATTGTCTGTACCACTTATCCGATCTATCCTCGGGTCACAGGGAGCCAGTGCCTATCGATTAACATTTCAAATAGTAAAAAAAAACAAAAAAACAAGCAAACAAACAAAAAAATAACCTAGTTATATAGCTAGTTTGTTTTGTCGCCCAATGATGACCAGATTTATCCTGAAGCTATCGTTACTGTATATGGCTATCAAAAAATCTAAAGTAAATAATTATCATGGGGACATCGAACTCACCTGTGGAATCTCCATCACAACCAAAGAGAATTTTGAGAGTGTTACACACACACACACACACACACACACACACACACACACACACGAAGCGCTCAGCACGGGCCAACTCACACAGACTAGATCTTCACTCTAGACTTTTTAAGGCGTATTTGTAATAGGATACAATGTACTGGTGTTGTTACAGTGTTGAGATAACACAAAGTGTGTCATTGTAGTTTCTCATTCAAATTCTAATCTAAAGACATTTATTACGCTTTGAACTGTAAATATTACAATACTGCAATAATATATAGCAGTGTGTATCAACAGGGTTTAGTTAAGATGATTTACAGAGTAAGCTTACCTGTCGATGACAGAGGAGCAAAAAAGAGGACTAGAAATAATTTTATTAAAGTGCTGCACCGCTCCATCTTCTAAAATAAGTAAGTAAGCAAACAAACAAACAAACAAATAAATAAATTAATAAAAATAAAACCGTCTGTCTAAGGAGCGAGCTCTGCTTCCTGGAGCTCTTCGTTCCAAAGTGTCACGCTGAATAAACCACGCCGGCTGCGGAATGTAAACTGGGCGGAGCTTCTCTCAGTGTTTCCAGTTTGTGCCGGTTACAGCTGGGTGTGGCCATGTAGGTACCTTTCAGACAGGCACCTGAACGGAGGCCTGATCTTTTGTGTGGAAGCTTGCTGTTTGGAAGCACTTTCTTGTGTGCTTGAGCATGGACATGGTCTGGGTGAGCAGGTAGGTGCAGTGTGGAGAAGCTGGGATTGTATTGTATTAGGGTTATCTGGCTATTAATATCTCTATTTCTCCTCAAGGAGGGTTTGATTACATTAATTTTGTTATATTGGTTTATTGGTATTAATAAACAATATATTGTTGTGATATGAGTGCTAGTTTTTTTTTTTTGTTTGTACACTCTCGCTTGAAGGAAGAGTCCTTGGGTTAAATCAGGATAAAAATGAATTAATTTTACTGTTCAGGTGTAAAGTACTTTTGTCTTCACACTCACTGACTCTGTCAATATAATCAGCCAGGAGGTTAAAGTGATTTTAAAATGGACATGGCTGATCAAATACACAAATATAGGTTCATGTTACCTAACTATTCTATAGATTACTACAAATTACACAACCAAACTGCTGACCAAGTTCAATATATTGTACTGATTTAATAATGGAATAAAAAACACACACACTTCTGGTATGCAGAATATTTGTTTTTATGAAATGGAGGCAATTAATGAGTATTTGAGTTATTTAGAGTAATTACACACATGCAGAAAGGACACATGCAACCCTTCTGACCTGGCTTTCTGACGTGTAAAAACTTTTAAAAGCTTCACAAACACATTTGTTCGATTTGGGTATTGTGTTATATCTCTAGTCTCATGGCATTGTGTGCATTCTCAGGCTGTGTCGGTGGACACCATACTACTAAGTCTGTTAGAGAGAGAGATGTTCCATGTGACGTGAAGCGCTCAGGAAGCACCAACCACACAGAGTAGATCTTGACTCTATGTAGATTTTTGAGCACATATTTGTCATAGGGTATAATGTACTGTTGTAATGACAATGATAACACCACATAAAGTGTCGGAATTGCCAAAAAAAGCAATAAGTATGTATTTGTTTACTGGTGAACTGGAGGAGGAGTTAAGAGTTGACAACGTAGATGAGTTCAGTAAATTTCAATGTAAAGAGAAAACAAGGAGAGGACATTCTTTACTCATCCTTCCTTCCTCTTCTCTGTGTTGTTACTTTAATATTGTAGAAAGTCAAACTATTCAAAACTCAGTCTTCAGAAAGCAAGTCTGATTATTGCTCTGATTGATTAACTAAAATAATACTGACCTAATTGTCATTGTAATTTCTCATTCAAATTCTAAACTAAAACGAAGATGAGACATTTATTACACTTTGAAATGTAAATATTAAAATACCACAATAATATCAGTCTGTATCAATAGTTTAGTTAAGATGATTTACAGAGAAAGCTTACCTGACAGAGGAACAAAAACTAGAAAAGCTTTCAGCAAAGTGCTGCACCTCTCCATCTTCAAAAACATAATAATTAAAAATGAAAGCCTGTCTAAGGAGCAAGCTCTGGGTTCAAAAGTGTAAACCCTTACCCCCTTGATGTCTGGTAGTACCTAGAGAGGTGTGCTAATCCCGATCTCCCTGTCTCTCTCTCGCTCGCTCGCCCGCTCGCTCGCTGTCTGTGTGGTGAGTGTGGCGGAGCATGGATTAAACTTTATTCTAAAAGGCTATTTAGTTGTAAATATCACTGGTGGTTAATCTTGCTTAATCTTAATCACTGGTTGTTTTAGCCAAAAATATGAGCACTGCATTTAAAAATCTCTCCCACCGGCATAGAGTTAAAATCGTCATGGTCATTAAAAGGTTTCAGTAGAGGAGTGTAGTTTTGCTGTTGGTGAAGGGGTTAGCTATGAATGTATAAAAGCGGAATCAAGAATGAATAATGCAGTTGTGATGATCTTGGATTCCATTGATAAAGTTAATCTTGTTGCTTGTGTAGTTTGTAAGACATTACTATTTTGCAGTAGCTCCTCAGAATTGTGACTTTTTAAATTATTTGTCATATCTTCTTAGTACTGACTTTTAATGTTGCAGCTTTTCACAGTTTTTAACTTGTTTCACTTGAGGGTAATAAATGATGACCGGTCGAGGGAAATCTGATGTCTTAAAGCAGGCCGCAGTAAGCCTCGGCTATCTCCTGGGCCTGAATCCCCACAACAGCTAACACTAGATGCTAATGAGAGCTTGTTGTCGAGTATGAAGCAGATGATGGATGACTTGAGCGTGGACATTTTTAGTAAATCTGGCTCCATCATCTGGGAAGTTGTTAAAAGAGAGATAGAACAGCACCATTTGAGCAAACTAGTTACACATGTGGCAGCACAGTGGCTTAGTGGTTAGCTCTGTTGCTATTATTTGTTATTGCAATTAAACCCCTTTTGATAGCTCTTTGATCTAACCCTCAAATTACTGGTATTCTTAGAATGTCATAGAGGTGAAGGTCTCCCTGTTTGCTGCTGATCTTTTGTTGTATGTTTCTAACCTGCCTGTTCCCACTGCCCGCACTACTCTTCTAACATTTGGTCAGATATCTGAATATAAACTACATTTAAACAAAAGTGAATTATTTCCCATTAATGCCACTGCTAAGAACTATCCTCTACATAACCTACCATTTAATATTCCCACCATAGCTTTATATATCTTGGTGTTCATGTTGTGTATAGATTTGAGGATCTTTCTAAGGCTAATTTTTCTCCCTTACTGTCACAAATTTGAGATTGTGAATGCTGGTCTTTGCTTAATCTATCTCTGGGAGCACGTGTCAATTTAGTTAGAATAAATATTCTTCCATGTTTCTCCTACCTGTTTCTCCTACCTGTTTCAATGTGCACCAACTTTTCTTCCTCAGATCATCTTTCGTAAAGTCAATTCCCTGGTCTCTGAATTTGTCTGGAGCAAGAAGGTTCCTGGGTTGTGTAGACAATATTTACAGAGGCCAAGGAAACCTGGAGGATTGGCTTTACCAAATTTTAGGTTTTATTATTGAGCTTCCAATATTAGGATTCTCAAATACTGGCTTCAATATGAGGCCTCACACTCCCACCTGACCTGGCTTGCCATGAAGCCCTTGTTCACTCTCTTATTCAGTCCTCTGTTTCATCCTATACCAAGAATGTGCTTTTCAAGACCTCTCTCAGAATTTGGGCTCATTTTAATGCTACTTTGTCTTTCAGACTCCCTCTGCCTATGCCCTACTGGCTGCTAATCATGCATTTCCACCCTCTTTGGTAGACTCTGTCTTCTCTATGTGGTTGATTGTGATATTATTATTTTTTTAAAGACCTATATATAGATAAGTTTTGCATCTTTTCAGCAATTATTGGAAAAATATCCCCTTCATAGGGAATGTTGGAGGGGGATCTGGGTCAGGAAATACTGGAAGAGGTTTAGTCAGAGGTTTTGGAGCACATGCGTAACTCCTGTTTGTGCAAGACATGGCCTTATCCAATTTAAAATAGTACATTGTATGTACTAAACTAAAACTATAAACTAAAGCATGACTAAGATGTATAGCGATGTATCACAGTGTGATGGGTGTCAGCAGTCTCCTGCAGATCTCTTACACATGTTTTTGCTTTGTCCATCATTATAAAATTTTGGATGGGAGTCTTTGACCTTAATCAGAACTGATTATGATTATTATATGATAGATTTTCCACTCTCCTTGGACTAACATGACTCTCTCAGATTGGCTGAGTGCTAATATCTTGTTTGGTGTAGTGGGGGTGATGAAATAACGTCTGGTCATTTATTTGTCTATTACAGATACACTCGAAGGTGAGCTGTTTTTTGCCCCTTATCTTATACAAAATGTATTTCAAACCTTTCTTTTTTTTTACTAATGTGTTGCCAACTGTTTGATTCCAATACTGTAATCAGTGCACTTCCTTGAAGTTATGTAAATAAAATTCTTTCATAAAATCAAAACTCACACAAAAAGGTTAATATTTTTATCTGCTCTAATCTTTCTGGTTGTTTGCCACCATTGTACAGAGCGAATGTGGCCCAGAGGCGCCCCCTGCAGGCTGAATGGAAATATAACACATTTGCGAGATGCTAAACTGTAGGTGTTTATTACAGCTCTATGGATTTCACTATTCATAGGAAAAGATTTTAAAACTTGGACTCTTGAATGACTGAAGCTACCATTTGCTAGCTAGCTGCCATTATCCATCATTTTAATCAAACTAATGTAAGTCTAATTAGCTAGTAAAGTACCCTCTGAACATTTACTGGTAAAAAGCAGTATATTCAATATGAACTACTTTAAAGAGGAAGAATTAACTTCTTTCCATGATGTTCATCTTGCTGTAACATTGTCAGTAAAACACACATCAGAATGGAGAAGTGCTCTTTTATTTTCCACTTGAGAACCTAGAATTTTCCAATATAACTTAGATATGTCAAGTGTTTGCTAAGGTCACACAGTCGATATTACTTTGTTGAATTGCTGTGAGATTGAGTGTTAACTGACTCACATTGCTTTTTATGTCCGTAATTTATTTAATAAATAAAGCTTAATATTTATATAGAATTTGTTTCATGATTTCAGAGAGATATTCTACATGGGGATTAAAGCAGGATTGTGTAGATAACTACAAATTACACGACCAAACTGCTGACCAAGTTCAATATATTGTACTGATTTAACTAAATGTTTACAATGATCTGTCCACCACACACACACTGAGACTCCAGGTGAGCTGTTACATGAAGCCGGTTAAAACCGGCACTGAACTTTTTTTCTGGAAAGTTCGTTCTGCAGGTAGGCCTAATAGGGTTGCCTGATTGGTTACAAAATCAATCAAAACAAACCAACTGTTACTGTGACAGTTAAACTATCCCAAAATCTCAAACTTTGCCACTCTCATATTTACATATTTTACAGTAACTGTTATGCATTACACACAATTTCAAGATTAAGATTGAGAGATGGTCCATATCCTTCCCTGGAGGAGATAATCCTTTATTTTTGGTTAATTTGAAAATGAATTATTTCCGGTTTAAGATCTTGCTCTGATGCTATTCTCTGTCTCATCATCTAGCACAGTTTTGCATTTAGTGGAATATAAATTGGACAGAGTAAAATAAATCAATAAAAGCATTTCATTCAAATATAATTTAGGCAGTGTGTCAAAACTTTTTTTCTGCAGGTGGAAAAAAAACTCATCCCACAACAACATTTTTACAGACGCTCATATTCCGATGGACAAAAACAAGACTTGGCAACCCTACAGCTACTTTGAAGCTGTTTTGTGGTTGTAAAGGTAATGAGAGTATTTCTGTATGTGGATAAAGGCCATAAGAAAATAATCCTCTTTGTCAGTTTCTTTTAAATAAATCTACATTTAATGTTGATACAATCCTCTCTGGAAGTATTAGAACAGCGAAGCCAATGCTTTTCTTTTTGCTTTACACTGAAAGTGTTTGGATTTGAGCTCAAAAGATGCATATAAGACTTTAGATTTCTAACTTTAACCTAGAACATAGCACTAAAAATGTGTGGGTTCAAGGGTGCCATGTTTTAATTTATTTAACACATCTAGATGTAAATATATGGGAATGAGAGCTGAAAATCTGACCAACATCTCATTCATCTTCTATCTCAAACTCAAATGTTTTTAGTGCGTGGCAAAAACAATAGTATGGGCCTTGCTGACATGGGACTATGTGGTTAAACTAAATCTAAAAATCCAGACTGTGCTTTATAATGAGGAGAGAAACAATTAGCAACCAAGAAAATTTGTGTCTTCCTGATTGCACTAGAACATTCAAAGCTTTTAACAGAATGTAGTATAATATCAAGCTTCCTGCAGTTTTAGTTGTTGTGGTTTTTCACATTTATGCTTCAGTCACACTGAAAAATAAATTAGAATCAAAATACATGAGAGAGTGGATTAGGACACTGGGATGATTTATTTTTTTTTGGTACAATATCATCGTTACTGATTGGGATAAATAGAACAAATCTATGACAGTATTCATCATATCAAAATTGTGAATGTTTTATTAAATTGCATAAGCAACTGAACCATTGTGACTAGAGGATCATAGGGGAAATTTGTATTAATAAATAATTAAAAAATGAATGTGACACTTTTACTATGATCTAAAACTAAACACATTCACTCAAAGCTATAGGGATGATGTTCCTGTTAACTGTATTCTATATATTACATAATGAAGTGTATGAATAAAGAAAAGATGAAACACCCAGCCTATCTAGGGTTATCCTGTTAAAGCTAATGCTAAGCTAAATTCTGGTAAACGACGCACGTATATACACCATGTGGATCAGCTGCTTCCTCATGTCTGCTTGTCTGCGTGTCTTTCTTGTTAGAAAGCTGCTCCTGCTGTGTCAGAGGATACACAGACAAGTCAGTGTTTTACATTTAAAATGAACATGCGTCTCCTCGTAGTTCAGTTTGAAGGATAAGATGAACGAGCAATCATCTACCCACCTACCTAGAGATATTCCAGTGTTTTTGCAGCCAAAATATACAGTACATTTCAGCCAGACACATTATGGTAGAGGCCACAATATCATTTAATTTGCATTTTATATTTAAAGTCACAGATTTACCTCTTCCTCTTGTGCTTCAGGGCCTTAAATAAAACAACAGAGAAAGTGTGAAAGGTCATGTGGAGTCTTTCTCAAGTCAAGTCAAGAAGCTTTTATTGTCATTTCAACAACATATAGCTGATGCAGTACATGAAACAACGGTTCTCCAGGACCCTGGTACTACATAGAACAACATAACAACATGTAGCTACCAAAACAACAACACAGAGCTAAAGAGAGAAAGTAGTTGTCCTAGCTACATAAAGTGCAACATGTGTAACCTGGTGCAGCAGAGCAAGACAGAAAATACAAAAAACAACACAAGACAGTACCGGTTATATAGCTCTGAAAAAATGCGCAACAAAGACCTGGCTCACAAAGCAGAGGGAAAACCAACCACAGGGTATAATCACACACCGGACGATTTAGACATAGCAATCAGCTTACAACACTAGTTTTTAGATTGGGGAAAGCTGAGTACCTACAGTAACCACCCAAAAAGACTGGGAAAACATGCAAACTACACACACAGACAGACAGCAGAGGCAGGAATTAAACCCCCAACCCTGTCAAAATCTTTAGCAAGTTTTCAGCTTTTGAATAATTATTAATAATATTATTAATCTGTATCTATGTATTCTATTATATAATATGAATTCAGTACCTCTGTGTATTCTCGGTTTGTGAATAATGATCAGGACACAGAGAGGAATCACAATCACATTCGTCACCCCAGAGATCACACTCAGCATCAGAAACACACTAGACAAAACAGCATCTTGAAAAAGACGTTAAAGCACACATCTTAAAACTGTACAAAACGTTTCTTTGTGTAAATGGATCTACAGCCATGAGAAGAGAAGCTTCACAAACCTTTTAAAGAACAGAGAGCTGGAAAATCTTCTGGTCTGACTGAAGTTGTGGTCATTGTTTTGTTTTCCTCTGAAACAGTGTCTACTTTCACGTGTAAGTAGCTGGAGTTACTGAATATTATTTTGTCCAGCTCAGTGAAGCTGCAGTAATACAGTCCTGTATCAGTGACATTAACTGCAGAGATTGTGAGAGACGTGTTCTTTCTGTGCACAGACATCACCATGCCCTCAGGTTCAGGGGAGAAGTAGCACTTTTGCGTTTGGCCAGATAACGTAAACTGTTTGCACCCAACGAGAAGTGGCACTGAGGTACTTGTGTGCTTAAACCAGAAGATGTAACTGGCACGATACAGTTCATGGTGACACCAAAGAGTGACTCTATCTCCAGGTTTTGCCTCCAACGGTGAAGAACTGAGAGTCTCTGAGATTAAAGCTGCAAGCCATGAAACAATGACCTCATTTAAGTACCACTTCAGTTTCTAAATATAACCTATAATATAACCTTATGAAACTCGAATCGCTGAACCAAACCAAATAGTAGAATACATATTTATTTACTGTCATAAATTTATCTTAAACTAAAACTTTATACCAAAAGCATTAATGTGGTCCATTTCCAGACAAAGCACAGCATTTTCTGCAATCATTCATGAATTAAATTAGTAAATAAGATTCTTAATACTTACCTATGGTACAGAGAAGTAAAAGCATAATCACAAACTGAAGCGTTGCTGCACTGTCAGGTGAAAGATGAAGAGGAAACGTCTATCTGGTGAACAGTGACCTGGGTGAAGGAGGTGTAGTTTCAGTCAACAGCTGTGATGTGATCATTCAGTCACAAACAAAAGGACAAAGTGAAGGGTGGAAATGGCGTTTGTGTGGGTTTAGTGCAGCAAAGGTGTGAAATAAAGCACTGGTGGTCAGAGGATAGCTGAACATAGTTACATGTGGTTTTCTCTGGTAGCAACAGCACAGAAACTCTAACTCTACAGCTTCCTCTGAAATGGACATACTGCATCATGCAGACAGTGTGGCTTGTGGTGAAGTCTGGTGTGTATCTACCTGAGAAAAGAGACAATCAAAAACAAATGATAAAACCTGATTTAAAAAAATAATATTTAATATTAATGATAAGGACTCAAGTTCTGTAATGAAAAACTCTTAAAAAAACACAAAAGACTAGGAATTACAACATCATCTTATTTTCCTTGACTACTTCACTGTTTTTTTTTTCTTCTTCATTCACACTTCAGCTATAAAAAGGTTATATGCAGATGAGGGGCGGGATAAATGTTCCCATTGGTCCACTGCTTCTCAACCGACAGCCTTCTCTAGCCAGTCAGTAAGGTGAGAGTAGATGTTTGTGACGTTTAGTGTTTGAACCTTTTCTGAGAAATTCAGAAGATGAACTTTTACGTGCAGCTACATGTTAATTAATATAAACGTATACCTTACAGTTAGCTGCATTGGTTGTCAGGTTCTTTTCTTTTCTTTTCTATTCAATTATATGATTTGTGCGTATTATTTTTTACGAACACGATACTTATTAAATGCTCCTACTGTAATGAAAAGTATTTTCAGGCAGTTCCTCAAATGGGAATCCAAAAATGAGAGGTCATGTTGCAGCGTTATCAAAACTATATTGTGTACAAGCCTGGGAGATCCAATGAAATGAGTCGAAGTCCCAACAGTGGAGACGTAAGGCCCAGGGATGATTGAGTACTGATGATGGAGCTAATTGATGAATCACCTGTCAGTACTGCACAATATTGGAAAAGGACAAAGATGTTACACTCTCCCAAGTTCACCAGTACATATTAAAGGGTTGGACTGATAAAGCAGAACCACAGCTCTTACCCTACTACCTTAGGAGCACTTTGGTGAGGGTTAAGGATGGATATGTTTTATGTGGAGCAGGAGTAATCATACCTCCACAGAGCACCTTGTTGAGACAGTTACATCAGTCCCATTCTGGTATGGAGATGCAACAACTAACAGCCTGGTGTAGAGCCAACAACCTCTCTCTGAACGTCCACAAGACTAAAGAGATGGTTGTTGACTTCAGGAGAGCACAGAGCGACCGTTCTCCGCTGTTCCTCAACGGATCCTCTGTGGAGATCGTCAAGAGCACCAAATTCCTTGGTGTTCATCTGGCAGAGAACTTCACCTGGTCACTCAACACCAGCTCCATCACCAAGAAAGCCCAGCAGTGCCTCTACTTCCTGAGGAGGCTGAGGAAAGCCCATCTCCCTCCCCCATCCTGACTGTGTTCTACAGAGGGACCATGGAGAGCGTCCTGAGCAGCTGCATCACTGCCTGGTTTGGGAACTGGACCGTCTCAGATCACAAGACCCTTCAGGGGACAGTGAGGACAGCTGAGAAGATCTATCTCTCTATCACAGACATTTACACCGCACGCTGCATCTGCAAAGCTGACAGCATTGTGGATGATCCCACACACCCCTCACACGCACTCTTACACACCACACACACCCCTCACACGCACTCTTACACACCCCACACACCCCTCACACGCACTCTTACACACCACACACACCCCTCACACACACTCTTACACACCACACACACCCCTCACACACACTCTAACACACCCCACACACCCCTCACACGCACTCTTACACACCCCACACACCCCTCACACACACTCTTACACACCCCTCACACACACTCTAACACACCCCACACACCCCTCACACACACTCTAACACACCCCACACACCCCTCACACACACTCTTACACACCCCACACACCCCTCACACGCACTCTTACACACCCCACACACCCCTCACACACACTCTTACACACCCCACACACCCCTCACACACACTCTAACACACCCCACACACCCCTCACACACACTCTTACACACCCCACACACCCCTCACACACACTCTTACACACCCCTCACACACACTCTAACACACCCCACACACCCCTCACACACACTCTAACACACCCCACACACCCCTCACACACACTCTTACACACCCCACACACCCCTCACTCGCACTCTTACACACCCCACACACCCCTCACACACACTCTTACACACCCCACACACCCCTCACACACACTCTAACACACCCCACACACCCCTCACACACACTCTTACACACCCCTCACACACACTCTTACACACCCCACACACCTCTCACACACACTCTTACACACCCCACACACCCCTCACACACACTCTTACACACCCCACACACCCCTCACACACACTCTTACACACCCCACACACCCCTCACACACACTCTAACACACCACACACACCCCTCACACCCCTCACACACACCACACACCCCTCACACACACTCTTACACACCCCTCACACACACTCTAACACACCACACACACCCCCCACACCCCTCACACACACCACACACGCCTCACACACACTCTCACACTCCCCACACACCCCTAACACACACTCTTACACACCCCACACACCCCTCACACACACTCTTACACACCCCACACACCCCTCACACACACTCTTACACACCCCACACACCCCTCACACACACTCTTACACACCCCACACACCCCTCACACACACTCTTACACACCCCACACACCTCTCACACACACTCTAACACACCACACACACCCCTCACACACACTCTTACACACCCCACACACCCCTCACACACACTCTTACACACCCCACACACCCCTCACACACACTCTTACACACCCCACACACCCCTCACACACACTCTAACACACCACACACACCCCTCACACACACTCTTACACACCCCACACACCCCTCACACACACTCTTACACACCCCTCACACGCACTCTTAAACACCCCACACACCCCTCACACACACTCTTACACACCCCTCACACACACTCTTACACACCCCTCACACACACTCTTACACACCCCACACAACCCTCACACACACTCTTACACACCTCACACACACTCTTACACACCCCACACACCCCTCACACACACTCTTACACACCCCACACACCCCTCACACACACTCTTACACACCCCACACACCCCTCACACACACTCTTACACACCCCACACACCCCTCACACACACTCTTACACACCCCTCACACACAATCTTACACACCCCTCACACACACTCTTACACACCACACACAACCCTCACACACACTCTTACACACCCCTCACACACACTCTTACACACCCCTCACACACACTCTTACACACCACACACACCCCTCACACACACTCTTACACACCCCACACAACCCTCACACACACTCTTACACACCCCACACAACCCTCACACACACTCTTACACAACCCTCACACACACTCTTACACACCCCAGACACCCCTCACACACACTCTTCACCCACCTGCCATCTGGAAAGAGGTACTGGAGCATTCCGGCCCTCACAACCAGACTGTGTAACAGTTCCTCAAGGCTTCTCAACACTCAGGACTGAACTGTACAAAACTCTCTCTCTCTCTTACACACACACACACACACACACTCAGGACTGAACTGTACAAAACTCTCTCTCTCTCTTACACACACACACACACACACACACTCAGGACTGAACTGTACAAAACTCTCTCTCTCTCTTACACACACACACACACACTCAGGACTGAACTGTACAAAACTCTCTCTCTCTCTTACACACACACACACACACACACTCAGGACTGAACTGTACAAAACTCTCTCTCTCTCACACACACACACACACACACACTCCTTTCTCACCTGTGTGGACACACACACACATATAATTTATATTGTTCATTACTTATTGCACTACCTCAACCCTTGAGTTTATTTCATCTCTTGCTATATTTATATTTATGTTTATTTCTATTTGCACCTCAACCGCTACTGTATTTTTGCACAATGTTTGTCAGGCCGCTATATATATATATATATATAATGTTACAATCATATATGTTATTAGTTGGATGTTTTTTTCCTACAGTTTCTCAAAGTTGTACATCATTTCATTTTATTTCATTTCATTTACATTTCACTGCACGTGTTCTTTTTCTTTTTTTGGCGCTAAGTGTCCTGTTTTTGTGTTGTCTTTTTGTACTTATTGTTTTTGCACTGTGTTGTCGTTGCTTTGTTTGCACCTAGCTGCACACTTTACACTTTATGTGGCTTGGACAATCTTCTGCCCTATCTCTGTGTTGTTTTTGTGTTTAAACTATATGTTGTATGTTTCTGTAGCACCAGGTCCTGGAGAAACGTTGTTTCATTTTACTATGTACTGCATCAGCTATATGTGGTCGAAATGACAATAAAGCTTCTTGAATCTTGAATCATGCATGAAAGGCCTAGCAAGGGCCTACATGTGGTGGTCAGGTAGACTAGGAGAGATTTTACAAAGATATTTTAAAGAAAAATGGCATTAAACATGTCAGCACCTTACCATCCTTCCACAAATGGGCTAGCAGAACGTGCTGCTTAGGCCTACAAGGAGAGAATAAAAAAGATGACACTACTGAGACCAGAGTAGCAAGAATCCTGTTTAACTACAGAATAACCCTTCATGCCACAGTGTGTCACCTGCTTAAATCTTAACGTCAAGGATGTTGAGATCCACTTTGGACTTGCTCCTTCCAGACAGCAAGACAACAGTTCAGCAATAGAAAATGAATCAAACAGTAAGATATCTCAATCTTCTACCCGGGGAGAAACTGTGCTATGGATCCCTGACATAGTCGAAACTTTCACAGGACCACTTTCATACACAACTGCTGGACAGATTGTAAAAAACATGTGGATCAAATGTGACTTTGAGCTGCAGAAGAGGTAACAGGTGCAGTGCTAACCTGATATGATGTCCCAGATCAGTGTAAATGCTGAATAATACCTTCACTCATCCCAAATCCCAAAGCAGTTGCAGATAAGGAAATATCTGTACCTGTTGAAGTTTGGGAACCAGGGCTGACAGTTGTTAAGCAAGAGATCAGCCAGACCAATGAACTGAGACATTCAGGAAGAAATAGGCATTCTCCTGCTTACTTAAAAAATCATGTCAATGCTATGTTAAACCAGATAGTTTGTATTACTGTATAAAGTACTTCCTGGAATGACCACTAGGTGTCACTGTGTGATTACAGTTTTTAAAGTAATAGAAGTATGCTCTATGAGGCATGTTTTGTGTTCGGCCTGTAATGAGCTGTACACGTTTTCAACACAAAATTATATCCAATAACTGCTATTCAGTGCACACTCTGCCCTATATTGCTCATGATAAGTAAAGTTATCAAAACTTATATCCAATAACTGCTATTCAGTGCACACTCTGCCCTATATTGCTCATGAGCTCGAATGAAATAAGTAAAGTTTAAAATAAGTTAAAAAAAAAAAGTTTGTGCATTAAGCCACTAGCTTTGTTAAGTGATTTAATGTCTTCAACTATCTGAGTATCAAACTTTTACTCAGCAGGTTTGTGCTTTCTTTACAGTGTTAGGGCAAGATCTTTAAATAAATCAGCTTGATTCTCTACTGTTTTATATTGAAATTACACATTAAATAGACCTATGTCCCGACACAGTCCCATTCTGGTATATCATGTATGAAAGGCCTAGGAAAGGCCTACATGTGGTGGTCAGATAGACTAGAATTCATTTCCCAGTCCAACACCTGCCAGTTGTACAGTCAGTAAAAAACAGATGTCATTACTGATGTTTCTTATTCTGAATCACCATTTTGTATATAAACTGTGCTAGATAAGTGTGTTACTCTACTCTAAGTGTGTTAGCTGTTAGAACTCAAGCTATAACTTCATCACAAATAATGGGAGTCTACCAGATACAGGCTACCAGTTTGTTGTGTGTATCATTGTGTAGTAACATGATTTACTTGCCTGGATCAGTCACACAGCAGCTTCTAACACCTTTCAGTCTGTCTCTCCATCTCAAACCTGTCTGAAGCTGTGTGTTTAGTGCTGGTGTTTATGAAAATGTAAAAAATGTATTAATTTATTTGAAAAGTAAAATTCAGATAAAAAACTGAGGTACATATGCAATGTTTTTTAGAATATTTAATGAACGAATATGGTACAAATACAACAAAAAGGGGGAAAAAACAGAAAAGAACAGTTGGATGTGGTTCGTCTTGGTTGTCTGTCTTAGTCACAGATAGAAGATTGAACTCATATTCACCATAGTTTTTCTTTTTCCAGACCATAATGCCAGCAACAACGACAACGAGAGCCACAAGAGCCACGAGAACCACGAGAACACCAACGATGATAGCCATCAGTCCTCCACCTGATCCTCCATCTGATCCTCCACCTGTTAAATCAGAACAGAGTCTTTATTATCTGCTGCATCAGGAAATCAGATTTATTGTTTATACTGTATGTGGAGTTGATCAGGACCTTTTGGTACTTCTAGCACTAACTCCTCCTTCAAGCTGCTGTGCTGAATCACGCAGGTGTAGGTGTGTTTCTGCAGATCCTCAGCTGGGACTTTCAGAATGCTTCTCTTCTGGAAGCTTCCATCCTGGTTGGGTAACGTCTCTCTGAGCTCCACGTCCTCGTTCACGTCCTCTCCATCCTTCCTCCAGGAGATCATCACCTCCTTGGGGAAGAAACCTGTAGCGTGACACACCACCTCTGGAGAAGGCGAGTGTTTCTGGAACACTGATGCTGTAGGAGGAACTGCAGAGACACACAGAATTAAATAGATAAATATCAGATAAACAGATAAATATCAGATCACTCTGTAAAATTTAGTCATTTAAAAATGACACTAGAATAGGTGCTCTTGCATGCAGCTAAATTTTGTTGTGAGATTTTAAAACAGTGGGATTTTGTCATGTGATCAGCTGATAATGATATTCTGGTTGTTATGGAAGCTTGTATTTTATGATTACTGTTAATGTGACATTTTTGCCAAATGTATGCATGACCTTTCAGCTTCAGAGGTTTTAGTGTGAATGTCTTTAACTGGCCAATGCTACAGGTTCTTCTGTTCACCTGTCTTTACTCTTCAAATACTTAATCAATAAATAAATGAAAATGTATATTTGACACAACCTAGGACAATTTACGCAATTTCATCCCTCTTGTCTGTTCATATATAAAGATAGCCTGCTGCTTTGTCTAAAATGTGTCCAGATCGATAGGATGACCACAGTTCAATTGATCCATGCCTCCAAGTGAATGTACTTGCCATTGACACATAGGTTAATCTGAATAAACATGTATCATCTGTAATGAGGGCTGAATACAGTTACTTTATTTTTGGATTTTTAATCTATAACAAAATTATTTATTTTTCCTTAACACACAAGCTTCGTTACAGAAACAAATCAGATCATACACTTTACCTTTCTTCTGTGACGTGTTCAGGTGATAATCTATGAATACACTTTGTCTTCAGGTAGCGGTTCATGAACTGAGCCTCACGCCCTTCAGTGTCCCACTCATTTCTGAAGATCTCAGCTTCGTTGTTAGCTGCAGTCCAGGTGAGAGTGTTCATATTGAGATAGAGGAAATCTGCTCCATCAACACTGTAATAGTTGTAGTTTCTGATGGTGCCGTCATCAGCAGTCTCACAGCCATAAAGCCACTGCATTGTATGATCTCCTGCACACACACACACACACACACAGATGAAACTTCTTGCTGTTATTACTGATAAGAGTTCATTTGCCAAATGGTAGCAGGGGGTTAGTAGTAACTCTGGATGGCCTTTCAGTTATGTGACAGTAGCAGTGACAGTCCATGATGTGATTATTGTCTCCTGTCTCTCATATTGTATCATGGGGAAAGGAAAGTACATCTTTCTTTCAATTCTATGTTTTTACTTATCAGAGCTTAAATTTCTATAAACGAACAAAAGCATTTCCAACACAGTGACGTTTTTTTTTCTTCTTGAGTCATTCAGATGAGTGTGGTATCATGAATATAAACATTTATCGCCAGAGATTTTAACCATGCAAATCTCCATTCGAATTCCATCAGCATGTGGACTTTGCGACGAGAGAGGCAAACACACTGGATCTTGTTTACACAAACATTCCCGGCGTGTATTGTGCGGAGCCAAATTCAAATTTTTATTTGTCACATACGAAATCCTACACAGTACGACATGTAGTTAAATGCTTTTACGACTGTCCTACATTTGAAAAAGAATATAAAGTAAAGTGTGTGGACAAGAAAAGTATAGGGATATAGGTAATAAAAATATATATGGAAAAATAGGAAGAATAAAAACTCATATCTCAAATCATAGTAGAAATTAAAGACATGATCAATTATGAAAAACACCAATAGTTATATGTGTATATAAAATATACATTTTATATATATATATATATATATATATAAAAGTGTGTATATAGTATAAACATAAATAATAATATAATATAATATCTATAATATAATAATATATATATAGTATATATATATATATATATATATATAATATATATATATAGTATATACATATATATAATATATAGTATATACATGTATGTGGATAAATGTAATAACAATAAATAACATGGTATGTAAAGTGTCAGTGCAGTATGCACACAAAGATGTCCAGTGAGTGTGGTTATTGTGTGTGCAGAGTAGTGCAGAGTATATAAGTAGTGCAATTTGTGTGTGCAACAATCAGCTGAGGTAGAGTGTAGTGTTCATGTGTGGGGTAAGTCCAGAAATTCCAGGTTCTACGTGTTCCGGTTGAGGGCCTGAATGGCATGCAGAGAGAACCTGCGCCTCATTCGCTCTGTGTTTGCCTTCAAGGAAGCATACAGAGCACTCGTCAGACGCTCTAAACCGGTTCTGAAACAGGTTAAAACCTGCCCAGCAGAAGCCATCTCTGCTCTTCAGGACTGTTTCGAGTGCACTGGCTGGGACATGTTTAGGGAGGCTGCAACCAATGATGACACTACAGACTTGGAGGAGTACACGGCATCAGTGACCGGCTACATCGGGAAGTGCATCGATGACGTGACCATCTCCAAGTCCATCACCACATGATCAAATCAGAAGCCGTGGATGACTGCAAAGGTGCGTGTGCTGCTAAAATCCAGAAACTCTGCCTTCAGAGCTGGAGACAAGGACGCCATAAGAACAGCACAGGCCAAACTGTCTCGAGCCATTAGAGAGGCGAAGCGTGCACACTCCACGGCCACGTCCTGAGTAGCGGCGACACTCGGTGCATGTGGCAAGGCATCCAGTCCATCACCAAATACAGACCAGCTCCACCTGCCTGTGACAGTGATGCCTCCCTTCCAGGTGAGCTGAACAGCTTCTAAGCTCGGTTCGAGGCACGAAATGACGTGACAGTGAGGAAGACCATCCCTCGTCTAGAGGACCAGGTGCTCTGTCTCACCATGGCCAACGTGAAGAAAACTCTACGCAGAGTTAACCCACGGAAAGCTGCTGGACCAGACAACATTCCTGGCAGAATGCTCAGAGAATGTACAGAACAGCTAGTGGATATCTTCACTAACATCTTAAACATCTCCCTGAGCAATGCAATCATCCCAACGTGCCTAAAGTCCACCACCATCATCCCTGTGCCAAAGAAGTCTCCAGTGTCCTGTCTTAATGACTACCGTCCCGTTGCACTCACCGTTGTTCACCAGAAATGCGCTGGGTCTCTCTTTTCCAGGAATCTGCTCTAGGAAACATCTTCATCCATTCAGCCACGATCATGCTGTTGTTACTGGAGCTATAATACATCTGCTGTCCATCCACCAGCGCAAAGGACATATTTACACGTCCTGTTTACTGCCCTGAAGTACTGCAGTGAATGGATGGCTTTAAAAATGCAAATACAATAATTTGGTTAGTAATAACATATATAAAGACTATTTATCGGGGCCTAAATAGCAATTGTTCAGTTCTTACCAACTTCTGCAAACAAATGTGTTTATTTGCTGCAGAAATAAACACTACAGATTTCAATATGTCACTCATTAAGAGAGTAACACAAGATTAAGAGATGCACAAGATTAGTCCAGTCATCAAGAAGTCTGCCTGAACCTATAAAATGAAAAGTTTGATGTTTTGGAGCACTCAGATCTCCTGATTTTGCCTGGAGCAAAAAGTTCACAGCATATTTAACATTGTGGCAAGAAGCCACCCAGCGGGCACACTGATATCAATTTGATGTCAAATATTAGTCAAGACTTGATCGAGATGCTGTATAACATTATTTTAAATTAAGTTTGGAAGGCAGTGGTAATTGGTTTAAAATAGGAAGTTAATCCTACACTGAACTTATTACATATGTAGGCCAAAATGTTTGATGTTCAATTGACATCAAATCAATGTCATGTTTTAGTACTTTAAAAAAAACAAAAAAACAATAAAAATATTTCGGACTGGTTATTATTTTTTTTATTTTTACTGATACCATAATTCTGTGTAATTACAATACTGAAATTACTATATTTTTTTGTAATAATGTATTTTAATTTATATTTACAATAGGCCTAATTTTTCACAGTGAAAAAAACTTGACATTTCTTGTCTGAATAACAATAACAGGCAGCCCTACAAATTTGAAATTAATCTTATATTTACTTTATATTATATTTATAATATATATATATTAATATATATTATTAATATTAATATATTATATATATATAATATATATATTATATTTATTTCCTGAAATTACTCCTTGTCGCACTGAGAAATGCTTTCTCTGCTGTTCACCGCCACACCTGTAGATGGCGCTTTGCAATGGGGGAGGGGTGACGAGATCCAATTGAAGACTCCAGCATCAATCCTAATGAACCCTTCCCTTTCACATTAACGTGAACTTGTATCAGGCTCACTGACTCGCGCTGTGTCTTTTTATCATGTAGGTAAATGTGTTGACAGCTCATAAAAATGTAGAATATAAGTTATTTTGGGCAACTTTTAAACGTTTTAATGAAATATGACGTTTGGTACTTTTTGTCTATATTCTATTTTCCCCACGTTTTTATATCCTGTATTAATTTAGCTTTCTGTGGCTTATGTGAACAGAGGAGAGAAGAAGAGAAAACAAGGAGAGGACATTCTTTATTCATCCTTCCTGCCTCTTCTCGGTGTTGTTACTTTAATATTGTAGAAAGTCAAACTATTCAAAACTCAGTCTTCAGAAACTCAATGATTATTGCCCTTAACTAAAAGAATACTGACATAAAAATTTGTCATTGTAATTTTTCATTCAAATTCTAATCTAAAACGAGGATGAGACATTTATTACACTTTGAACTGTAAATATTAAAATTCTAAAATATATAGTAAATCAATAAAGTTTAGTTAAGATGATTTACAGAGAAAGCCTACCTGTCGATGACAGAGGAGCAAAAAAATAGGATTAGAAATAATAGTATTAAAGCGCTGCACCGCTCCATTTTTATTATCTATAAAACAATGTCCGTCGTCTTTGAGTGTCTGCCAGTCTAAAGGAGCGCGCAGTTTTATCCTGTGTGTCAGTAGCAAGTGATGTCTGAGTAATTTCTCGTTCTTGTGTGGTTAAACCAGCAGCTCTTCTGGAAACCACAGTTATATAGACTTTTAACGCGTATGTGTCATAGGATATAATGTACTGGTGCTGTGACAACGTTGAGATAACACCACATAAAGTGTGTCATTGTAATTTCTAATTCAAATTCTAAACTAAAACGAGGATAAGACATTTATTATGCTTTGACTTGTAAATATTAAAATGCTTTGATAATATATAGCAGTCTGATAAAGCTCAGGATAAAAATGAATTCATTTTACTGTTCAGGTGTGAAGAACTTTCTCTGCACAGACTCTATCAATATAATCGACCGGGAGGCTAAATTGATTCATTCTAAAATGGACATTAAACGCTCAAATATACTACCAATGAAATTACACAACCAAACCGCTGCCCAAGTTCAATAGATTGTACTAATTTAATAAAAGATTAAAAAACACACACTTCACTGGTATGCAGAATATTTGTTTTTATGAAATGGAGGCAATTAATGAGCATTTATGAGTTATTCAGTGAAATTACACACATGGAGACACATGAAAACCTTCTCTGACTTTCTGACATGCAAAAACTTTTAAAAGCTCATTTGTTCACTTTTGCTATCGTGTTATATCTCATGGAATTGTGTAATAGCAACATATACAGGCAGTGTCGCTGGACACCATCCTCCCCATCTCCCCCTCTCTCTTTACCCCCTGTCTCTCTCACACACACACAGGAAATAGTGAGAAACTGTGGTGGTCTGAGTGAGCCTCTAGAGGGAGTTCTTATATGTGAGTGAATGAAGACGTGAACAGGATGATGGAAAAAGAATAAAAGGTTACACTGAGTTCGAGACACCGTGTGTTTGTTCTGTTATTTGAGGCACTCAGCAGAAACTCACCCAGTGACTGAGTTGTACAACCCCATGTCTGTCTATCTGGGCGTGGCTTTAACGCAAACTATGTACTGGTGTTGTGAGAGTGTTGAGAGAACACCACAAAGTGTCGGAATTGCCAAAAAAGCAATAAGTATGTATTTGTTTACCGGTGAACTGAAGAAGGAGTTAAAAGAATTGACAACGGAGATGAGTTCAGTAAATTTCAATGTAAAGAGAAAACAAGGACGTTCTTTATTCATAACCTTCTTCCTCTTCTCGGTGTTGTTACTTTAATATTGTAGAAAGTCAAACTATTCAAAACTCAGCCTTCAGAAACTCAATGATTATTGCTCTGATTGATTAACTAAAATAATACTGACCTTTTTAAAAGTGCTTCTCATTCAAATTCTAATCTGAAATGAAGATGAGATATTTATTACGCTTAATTTGAACTGTAAATATTAAAATACTAAAATAATATTTATCAGTCTGAATCTGAATTCCTACCTGTTGATGACAGAGGAGCATTAAAGAGGACTCGAAATGCTTTCAGTAAAGTGCTGCATCTCTCCATCTTTATTCTTTACTACAAATGTCTGGCGTCTTTGAGTACAGCTGTCTGCACGTGTTGTGACGTGGTGGGCGTGAATCTGTGACTCCGCCTATAAAATGTCCCCAACAGTCAAACGATGGCAGCTGGAATGCGACTGGAGCACGGATGGTAGGAAGCGGCGTAGATTCCGGAAGTGCTCCTGAAATAGATACTAGGGATGGGTGATAACACAACTTTTAACACGATATGATAACGATACTTTTTGTTACAATTTTAACGATAACGACACTGAAACCACGTATTATTTTAAATGTGAATGTGATTTTTCAATATAATGTTAATTTTTAGAATAAAGTTCATTACATGTAAAGGCAAATTACAAACACACACTGGCCATTAATAACCAATTACACAAAATACACACACACACACACCCACCCAGTAGATACACATATACACACATACTGGTATTCCTAACATTAAGGGGACATTTGAAACACATAATTATATTTATACTGTACAAACTGTTTATTCTATCCCCAGAAGTTCAGAATTTATTGGTATTATTTTACTTGTGTCTCTATAACGTAAGGATTACTAGTACATACCCCATACACACAGAAGTGCAAGCACACGCAAACTTACGCACACACACACACACACACACACACACTTTTATATTTATTCTTATTCACTTAATGGTAACAAGAGAGAGAGAAAGAGAGAGAGAGAGAGAGAGAGTTAATAAATTAATTAATTACTCTGCTCTGTGTACCTGGATAGGGTTCGCCTCCCTTAAAACTGTCCTGTAATTCCTTTTGTCGGACAGAGGAAGACTGGGCAGAGGAAGACTGGACAGAGGAAGACTGGGCAGAGGAAGACTGGACAGAGGAAGACTGGGCAGAGGAAGACTGGACAGAGGAAGACTGGACAGAGGAAGACTGGACAGAGGAAGACTGGGCAGAGGAAGACTGGGCAGAGGAAGACTGGACAGTTTGTTTTGTCTGTAAGTGTGGTCTGTAAGTGTTTAAAAAGTTCCTTGTATTGTTGCTGTGTGTGTGTGAGAGAGAGAGAGAGAGAGAGAGAGAGAGAGTGTGTGTGTTGAGTACGTAGCTGAATGGCACATGATTACTCACGTTCCGCCGCAGACCGAGCGCTGTGTAACGTCATATATACAAACCATCACATTAACATCAAATCTGTGCAAGCTGATGGAATGTATGGTAATGAACAGACTGGTACTGTACATGATATTGAGAAAAGAAAACCTTTTTTCTGCATGTCAAAGTGGTTTCCGGAAAGGGCGGAACACTATGGATTCCGTGCTCTGTCTGGAGAATGATATAAGTAAGGCTCAGGTAAACAGGGAAGTACTAGTTGGAGTATTATTTGACATTGAAAAGGCCTATGACATGATGTGGAGGGAAGGATAAAATAAAATTGGACAGAATGGGAATAAAAGGTACGATGTACAACTGGATCAAGAAAGGATCAAGAATCATGTTGTTTAAAAGAACTATACAAGTAACAGTAGGATCTGCATTCTCTCGGACTTATATAGTAGATAATGGAACGCCCCAGAGAAGTGTCAGCAGTCCTGTCTTGTTCAGTTTAAAGATTAATGACATTTTCTCTCAGATAGGCATAGAAATAGGAAGCTCGCTATATGGAGGTGATGGAGCGCTGTGGAAAAGGGGGTGGAATGTAGGACATATGGAGAAATGTTTGCAGACTGCTGTCAGCAAAGTAGGAAACTGGGCTCATGAATGGGGTTTCCGCTTTTCAGTGGCAAAAACCCAGGTGATCTGCTTCACAAAAAGCAAAACAAATCCACCAGTGAATATTAAAATGTATGGAGAAAAGTTGGAACGAGTGCCAGTAGTCAAATTCCTGGGAATGTGGATGGACTCAAAACTGAATTTCAGAGTGCATATTCAGAAACTAGTAGACAAATGTAAGAAAGCAATAAATGTGCTGAGATGTTTGGCAGGAGAGGAATGGGGGGCATGCCGGGTGTCACTCAAAAGAATTTACTGTGCACTGATAAGAGCAGCCATAGACTATGGGAGCATGGAGTAAAGATCAGCAGCCAAAACACATCTTGCAGAGGTGGAGGCACTACAGTCACAAGCACTCAGAATATGTTGTGGAGCAATAAGATTGTCTCCTATAAATGCGATACAGGTCAAAATGGGGGAAATGCCATTAGAAATTAGAAGGTTAAAGCTAAAATTGAGCTACTAGACGAACCTAAAAAGGTACATGGACAACCATCCAGTTAACAAAGTGATGAAAGACTGCTGGGAGTATGAGTATAAAAGACTAATAAGCTTATAATAAGGTAGTATAGATATTGCCCCTTCAGTGACTTTTTCAGCAGTACCTTCCTGGCTCTTTCCCATGCCTTTAGTAGACACTCAGCTACAGGATGACAAACAGAACAAGAAACAGAACACAATAAACAGTTTAGCAGAACAACGGTATATAGACCATACATATTACAGAGCTGTGCAAGTATATACAGACGTCTCTTCATGGTCGAATTTTGAAAGACCTATATATATATATATATATATACATATATATAGATCACAGTTTTGTATCATTTCAGCAATTATTGGATAAATATTCACTTCCTAGGCAACATTATTTTTAGATACTTGCAGGTTTGTAGTTCTATATGATTTACTTTCCCCCACGTTCCCTCAGTTACCAAAAGACACTCTGCAAGATGGCTTTTTGACACTGATTCCAACTCTGAAAGGATCAATCTCATACATTTATAATCAGCTCAGTCTAATACGTAATGATTCCCTAAATCCCATGAAGGCCCTATGGGAGGGGGGTCTTGAGCAGGAAAAAATGGAAGAGGTTTGGCCAGAGGTTTTGGAGCACATACGTAACTCCTCTGTTTGTGCAAGACACGGCCTTATCCAATTTAATATTTGTACATCATATGTATTACACAAAATCATGGCTATCTATGTATAGCGATGTTACCCCAGAGTGTGATAGGTGTCAACAGTCTCCTGCAGATCTCTCTCTATATATGTATTATTGTCGAATTGGAAAAGATTAGACTCTCATTAAGGGGTTTGTCTGATACATTTGGGGAAAATATGGAGGACTTTCTCATATTGGATGAGTGCTAATATCGTGTTTGGTGTAGTGGGGGTGATGGTCTGTTGATTTGTCATTTTGTCATTACAGATATACTCGAAGGTGAGCTTCTATTCTATTCTTTTCCCCCCTTATCTTATCTAGAACTCTTTTTTTTTTTACTAATGTTCTGTTTTATTTTGTAAAACCAAATAAAAAAAAGAGAGATTCCAATACTGTTATCTCTCTCTATCTCTCACACACACACACACACACACACATAGAGAGAGTTTAATATTTTTTATCTGCTCTAATCGTTTTCCATCTTTATACAGAGCAAATGTGGCCCAGAAGCGCCCCCTGCTGGCTGAATGGAAATATTGCATTATCCATCATTTTAATCAAACTAATGTACGTCTAATTAGCTAGTAAAGTACCATCTGAAAATGTACTGGTAAAAAGCAGTATATTCAATATGAACTACTTTAAAGGGGAAAAATTAACTTCTTTCCACGATGTTCATCTTGCTGTAACATTGTCAGTAAAACACACATCAGAATGGAGAAGTGCTCTTTTATTTTCCACTTGAGAACCCAGATATTTCCAGTATAACCAAGATATGTCAAGTGTTTGCTAAGGTCACACAGTCGATATTACTTTGTTGAATTGCTGTGAGATTGAGTGTTAACTGACTCACATTGCTTTTTATGTCCCTAATTTATTTAATATATAAAGCTTAATATTTATACAGAATTTGTTTCATGATTTCAGAGAGATATTCTACATGGGGTTTAAGCACCATTGTGTAGATAACTACAAATTACACGACCAAACTGCTGACCAAGTTCAATATATTCTAATAATTTAATAAAAGAGTAAAAAACACACTAAACTGGTATGAAGAATATTTTTTTTTAAATAAAATGGAGGTAAACAAATGTGTCTGTAGTGCAATACCCTAAAAAAATACTCTAAAACCTAGTAACAAAGTGCATTTTGTAAACAGTAGGTATTTTCTGATATTTATCATTCATATCAAACATTTTCTTCCAGATGAAATATTTAGATGGATTCCTGACACCTTTCTCCACCCATTCCAACCTGCCTGCACTTGCTTCTTTACCTCTTTTCCACAATCTCCATTACTCTGGACTGTTGACCCCAAGTACTTAAACCCCTGTACCTTCTTCACCTCTTCACCCTGTAATCTTAAAATGTAGATTGTTAATAACATATAACGGTGTCCTGTACGGTAGCTGCTAAGTGTAACGGACTGATTGTACACCAGTCAGCCATAACATTATCTGGCACCAAGTCCTGTAAGTTGTGAGGTGGGGCCTCAATGGATCAGACTTGTTTGTCCAGCACATCCCACAGATGCTCGATTGAACCCATGAGGTACAGGTTGTGTGTCCTGTCCTGTGTTTTGTGTTTACTTCTTCAGGTTGGTCCATTCTGTACTCCAACCCAGGCTTTCCTGATGATCCAGCCACCCTATAAAGCTGGGACAGAAGCCAGTACCAAGATTCAAGAAGCTTTTATTGTCATTTCAACCACATATATCTGACGCAGTACATAGTGAAGTGAAACAACGTTCCTCCTAGACCAGAGGTGCTACACATAACACAGATAAAGTACAGTGACACAGACAAACAGAGCTAAACATAGAGATAAAAACTAAACTATACTTAAGGTGCAATAAAAACTAGACATACAACAGAAGTGCACAGGATGACAAGACAAGACAAGTCATCCTGTCAAGTGAGTGCAAGTATTAAAGTTAACATGTAGACAGTGTAGACAGTGAGTGGAAATATTAAAGTGACACATGTAAACAAGATCAATATAAAATGTAAAGTGAAATGTAAACAAGATCAATATAAAATGTAAAGTGACACATGTAAACAAGATCAATATAAAATGTAAAGTGAATGTAAACATGTATGTGTGTGTGTGTGTGTGTGTCCTTGTCCAGCACAGTTCATCTTCTGTTGAGGTCAGATCTTGGTTGTATGGTGGGTGTGTGTGCGTGTTTGTGTGTCCAGCTCAGCTCAGTTCTCTGTTGAGATACCTGATTGTCTGAGGGAAGAAGCTGTTTAACAGTCTGGTTGTACGGGTCCGAATGCTTTGGTACCTCTTTCCAGATTTCCAGAACTTGTTCCTAGTTAGTGTTTCTGTTTGTCATTTTGGCCTTGGTCCAAACTGAAGTCTTCCCTGGTTCACTGTGCTGTATGTAAGATTTAACACATTTAAGGGCTGTAACTGAGCTCCAGTATGAACTTGGGGACTTTGCTCACCAGACCCCTTTTTCTTCTTCCAGAAGACTACTCCAGGAACAAGAACAGCAACTATGACTACAGCAACAATGACACCAGTCTTCCATCCATCTGATCCTTCACCTGATAAATAATCACAGAGCTGAGTTACTGATGCAGCAGATAATAAACAATTTCACTGTAAATCTGTAGTTTTATAGGAAAGTGTTTCTGACCTTTTGTGATTTGCTGCTCGTTCACATTCAGCACTAACTCCTCCTTCAAGCTGCTGTGCTGAATCACGCAGGTGTAGGTGTGTTTCTGCAGATCCTCAGCTGGGACTTTCAGAATGCTTCTCTTCTGGAAGCTTCCATCCTGGTTGGGTAACGTCTCTCTGAGCTCCACGTCCTCGTTCACGTCCTCTCCGTCCTTCCTCCAGGTGATATTCACTGCTTTGGGGAAGAAACCTGTAGCGTGACACACCACCTCTGGAGAAGGCGAGTGTTTCTGGAACACTGATGCTGTAGGAGGAACTGCAGAGACACACAGAGCCAGAAATATTAAAACTCCTGTTCAGATTCCTTTACTGATTGTGTAAATGACACTAGTGTGTGTACATGTGTGTAGAAAGATGTCTATAAAAACTAAGTGTAACCAATGACGAGGCTCTTCCTCTTTGTGATTTCTCTGAGAGCATTCATACACTATCACAGTGTGTGTGTTGTAGTGGAAAAGTGTTATTTGTCTGTATTTTATCAAAGGGACTGGGCAATAATGAAGGAGTTATTAGTGTGTGTGTGTGTTGTAAAGGATGAAGGAGTGTGTATACTATCTGTGTGTGTGTATATAACAGCTGTATTTTCAGTAACAAAACAGATCACACACTTTACCTTTCTTCTTTAGAGTCTCTCTGCCATAAGACACAAACTTCTTTAACTGATCAATACAGCTGTTCTTCAAATAGTCCTTCCAGTATTGAGCTTCATCTCCTGTAGGATCCCACTGCTTTATAAAGATCACAGCTTTATCATTATCTGCAGTCCAGGTTCCAGTGTTCAGATCCAGACTGATGAAATCTTCTCCATCATAAGCGTACTGATCATATCCTCTAGTAGTGCTGTCATCATGGAGCTCACAGCTGTACATCCTCTGGAGTGTGTGGACTCCTACACACACACACACACACACACACACACAGAGAGAGAGAAAGAAAGAGAGTTAGGCTTTTACTTTGAGTACATTGTGAAGATATTCAGAAATGTTCTGACAGTAAGAGTACTGTTGGATTACAAATTTATAAAATGTTAAATCTAGGTTCCAACGTAATAATATATAAACTGAACAGTTATGTATATTGGGTTTTACATTTTGAGGTAAAGATGATGACATTCTAAGAAGATCAAGTCTGTCAGCCCAGGTGTCTAAGACCTTTTGTCTTCATGTACTTCCTGACCACGTCTCCTGGTCTCTGCTTCGACAAGGAAAAAGTTTCCAACAGTATAATATCAGTAAAGTGTCAGGAGGAGCAGCTCTACTGCAGAGTAGAAAGTCTTCAAACATCTTCATCTTATATTTCATATACTCAGTGGTGTAATGCAGGGTATATGCAGGTATACAGCGTATATCCACTTCTTTATCAGTCGGCTTTGTGTATACCCATTTCTAAATCCCCTCTCATGCGCATCATTCAGTTGTGTCCTGCATTAGCAAAAATCATGAAAGATCATCACATTTTAGCAATGTTCAACGCTATGAAATTAATAAGAAAGATGAAGCGAACTACTCAAACAAAAATTTGTTTTCAGAATTACAAACGACCTCGCAGTGCTACATCAGTGCCATTAGCCAGCCAGACAGCAGCACAGCTAACGTTAGCCAAGCGCCTGCACCCAGTTCCTCCCCCACCCTGAGAGAGGGTGCCGACAGTGCAGGTATACGCAGGTATACGGTGTATATCCACTTCTCCAGGGACCACTACACCACTGCATATACTGAACTCTACAAGTCTCAGACACATGCAAAGAAACACTCTAAAGCACAGAAACCTTCAGAAATAATGAAATCAAACACAAAGTTCAATAAACGAAAATAAGCCCCACCTGCTTGAGGAAGGCAGAACTGCAGTGGGGGTTCTGGGTTTGACTTTTTATATCCTGTTTCATTACTTAAGCATTCATTAACTTCTACAAATATTCAAATAACACAGTTATTCAGAAAACACATCCCTAGTGTGTGAGTACAGTCAGTGTGTGTATTAGTGATTACAGCTCTGACTTTCACCTTCATTTTGATTTAAGTTCCTCATTACTGTATCCACAATGTTGTGGAGGTGCTCCTGATGATTCTTCACAAGCAGTGTCTGTATGTTCCAGTAATGTGGTTCATCCACACTGATCTTCTGTATCCACTGTATCTTTGGGATCATCTCTTTGGTCTTACAGTCATAAGACACACACTGCTCTCCATCCAGCAGACCAACAGCAGTAAAATTTATTCCTGGTGTGATGAGTGTGTGGAGGTACTGCAGAGAGTGTGTGTCTGTAAGAAGAGTAAAATAGTTTTAGTAACTCAGCACATATAAAAGAAAACTATAAAGTTTGGCAAAATTCAGGATGATGATACTAACACCTACTGAATTAATAAGGCCACCCTTCTTACCAACACACTGAACAATTAAACCGAATACATTTGCAAAAGTTTAAAACCTTTTGTGTTAGTCATTCTGGATTTCTGGGTATGAATTAATGATAAATTAATGATCGATTTAATCCACTTTAATTCAAATCTAGGGCTAACACAACAAATCGATCAAATCGAAAATAATTGATAATGAAAATTTGCAGATGTGTTTAATGTCTTGGTCTTTCACACAGAACGTGTATTATTCCTAATTCCTTTTCTATTATTTATTCTGTGCGAGTGCTTTATTCTGTGCGAGTGCTTTATTCTGTGCGAGTGATTTATTCTGTGCGAGTGATTTATTCTGTATGAATGCTTTATTCTGTGCGAGTGCTTTATTCTGTGCGAGTGCTTTACTCTGTGCGAGTGCTTTACTCTGTGCGAGTGCTTTATTCTGTGCGAGTGCTTTATTCTGTGCGAGTGCTTTATTCTGTGCGAGTGCTTTATCCGCAGGTTTACAGTGTCCGGTGTTTATTGTGTAAAGAGCACTGCGTTACTCCTCATTCACAATGTAGATGATAAACAGCATTAATAGATGTAGTGCAAGACCGTTAAGTACTGTCCAATTAAAACAGTTTTACTGTTACAATATTTGTTTTTAATCAGTATTTGTTACCAATTAAAAATAATACAATACAATATTTCTGGAAGACTGAATGGATCATAACTTGGTAGTCTAGTAGTTCTGCCTCTTTAAGAAACACAAACAGTTTGTGGTTTAAGTTTTAAAAGGTCAAAAGTTTTCTGACGAAAGCTGGAAGAAACATTGTGGTAGTGTAAAGATTTAGTTTTACGTTCATATTTGTAACACCCATTGTGTAAATTTTATATAACTGAAAATAAAAAGGTATTTAAAAATGTGGTGTTTTTATCCGATTCATCGATACAATAATTGCCTGATTATTCCATTATAAAAATAATCATTAGTTACAGCCCTATTCAAATCTATAACACAGTGAAATGTGTAAAACCTGAAAGGGTCTGGATCTGTTCAGAAACCATTGTAGCATTTGCCAGGTTTTGTTCATCATGGAGAGTAAAGTTTGATTTATACACTTCATATCCAGTAGGTGGCACTATGACAATGAATTAAAATTAATTTAGATTTAGATTAATGTGATTAAACCTCATCATCTTTACACTTAGCACATCACATGTACACAGTTGATCACATTGACATAGCAAGACTGCTTAACCTATCAAAAATATGCTTGATCTTGATCATTATGGTGAACAAATTTGTTCTGAATCTGATGAAGCGTGTTTGAGGAGGATCTAAAAGATGCTTTAATTCCCAGGTCCAGTGGGTGGAGCTAATAAATCACATGTTGACATCTTCATGTGTTGATGCCTTACTGGTGAATAAACATGTAGAATTTGTGAAATGTTAATTTAAACACCATAGTAACCCAGTTTGAGACATTACAAATACTTTCATAATTTAATATTATGGATATATTGAGATCACACTGCTGCTTTTATTAAGCTGGTGAAAGACATCTTACTGCTTCATCACAGTTAAACTATTATGAAGGTAAGAAAATGTCTATTAATAAAAACAAACACTGAAGCTAACATGAACCCAGCATTGTGAATTTACTGTAAGACTGAAAAACACAAACGTTAGGTGTTTCTGTCTCACTGCAGAATGTGAACAGAGCTACAGGAGATGTGAGATTTGTTCTGTTTTAACATGGAAATATGTCGCAGCCCTCAGTGCAAGTAACCCACTGACCAGTACTTTTTATTCTGCTTCATTTAAGTACATGGACATTTTGTGCCACATCAGACAATGAACATCGGAATTTATTTACATAACCTGTCATATTGATTACCTGAAGCTCCATGACAACACTGTTTGAGAGATTAAAAATTTCTAAATCAAGGATTTACTGAAATCATCAGGAAAACATTGTCTATAAATTTGAGAAACTCTTTTAGGAGAAGTAACATCACTATACTCTACAGGGGGCATCAGAGAGCAGTTTAATTTCATGGTAAATTCCTTAGACTCCAAAACTAAATATTAAATAAAGAATGAAGCAACGTTGGATTATTTCTTTACTTACTTAGTGACTTACCCACTGCTTAGTTATCTGTCTATGAACGCTATCTATGTATTGTTTAGTTATACATGATCCTTTCACTGTTTTATCCTCCACCTTTGCACACAAGCCACAGTACATGGCAGATGCTGTAAAGTCTATAAAGTCTAAGCATAAGTATCTCCTGATCTTCTCTGAAAACTTGCTGATAGGAGTAACCTACAGAAGCCTTATCCATCACTCCTGCCTCCTCATTTGTTCCTTCAGTGTGATTAAACTATGGAGAGACACACAACAGCTATAGATATCTCCTAGCTACACCTGTGATTGACTTGTCTCTCATTATTCTGTATCCTGTCATTGACAAAACAGCAGCAGGTTATACTCCTGTCTATTTATTATGCTGCAGTAAATAAAATCATAATTGGGAACTGTGTGAATTTACATAACTGCAAATAATAACAGTTTATTTTAATAGTGGTGTAAGATCTAACAGAGAGTTACAACATGACCCCTGTGAACAACTGAGATTCAGACATGACTTCTCAACTCTGCAGGCTATATAAACATTTAGAGACTTTGTATTTATTTTTTATATTATATATACAGTTGAGATCAAAAGTATTCATACTCCTTGGACAAATCAATATATATATATATATTTTTTCAATTATAAAATCTTCCATTGTATTCAATACATATTAGTTGCTATGCACAACCCCACGTGTGTTAGCAAAACTTCATTTGTATACCAATAGATATGGCCGGAGATTCTCTTTTGAGCCTGTTCAAAATTAATCTCAGAAAAAATTCCTTCTCTTGTGAAAGTGCACGTGGTTTCACACTCCAGTGACTATGATCAATTTAGGTGTAATCAATTAAGGCCTAATAATGTGAAATGGTAACACCTGCTCTGTATATTTATAATATTTATATTTATAGTATAATTAAGGGGGCAAAGCTTTCATTATTCTCAGTCACTGTCACCATGGCCAAGAAGAAAGAACTCAGCCATGATCTTCGTACACGTGTTGTCAATGCCCATAGTGGAGGCAAAGGCTACAAGGCAATTTCGAAAGAACTGGATGTCCCTGTATCAACCGTACAGAGTATCATCAAGAAGTTCAAGATCAAAAACCTGGATGGGTGTGGCAGGAAGTGCAAAGTATCGTCTAATGTCACTTGAAAAATCTGCTGTGATGCAAACAACAACAATCGCCAGATCACCACCAAAGCTCTAACAGACACCCTCAACCAAGCAGAGGAGATGGTATCAAGATCCACCGTACAGCGAATTCTGCATCGAGGTGGTCTCTATGGACATCGCCCCAGAAAGGCACCACTCCTTACACAGAGACACCAAGCGTGCGCGTCTGGCCTTTTACGAGGAGTGACCTAGATAGAGATCTGAACTTCTGGTCATCCATCCTCTGGTCAGATGAGATATATACGCCTTCGTCAGTCTGAGGTTACTAAGAGTAATGTTGTAGAGGTGTGTAAATAAAGGCGATGTCCGATGCTGTAGTATGCTCTGGTCCCATCCCAATGCGGTGTGGCGATGTAGCTTACAGCAGGTTATGGTCGCTGAACTGCTGGATGTCCAGGTGGTGCTCCGAAAACAATGTGAGCTTCATAGACAATTGGAGCTCTTTTGAGGGCAACGCTGGCCTGTTAGGACGCAACAATGCGGATTGCTGCATGGCTGCAATGAGTCGTCACTCAGGGTTCATAACATTGAGACTGTGTCTATTCCCCGAACCAAACGAAAATGTTTTAACAATCAGAAAATTTGTTTTAGTAACCTGTTAATCAGATGATAGTGAATGCACAGCCTGCACCTTTGATCTGAAGCTAGGACTGTTAAATATAAGATCTCTGTCAACTAGAACACTTATAATTAATGAACTGATTACTGATCAGGAGTTCACTGTTCTTTGTTTAACAGAAACATGGATTAAACAAAACGAGTACGTAGCATTAAATGAAGCTCGTCCGCCTGGCTATAGCTATATACATCAACCACGTCTAACAGGCAGGGGAGGAGGTGTCGCAGTTATTCATGATAATAAGCTAAGCGCCACACAAAAACCCAGACATCAGTTCAACACATTCGAAGTTCTTTATACTAACCTAACGTATGCAAGTACTAATAATAAGTTCACAGAGTCAATTCCACTAATTGTTATTTACAGAGCCCCAGGGCCATACTCTGAATTCCTCAGTGAATTTGGAGATTTTACTTCAAACCTTTTTGTTTCTTTAGATAAAGCATTAATAGTAGGATTAATAGTAGTATTTTGATAAGCCAGAAGACCCTCTGAGAACAGCAGTTATATCCATAGTTTCATTAAGTGTTAATCAAAATGTAATCGGACCCACTCATAATGGAGGTCACACTCTGGATCTCATTTTTACATTTGGATTAAATATAGAAAACACAGTCACTCTTCCACAGTCGGAAGGTAACACAGATCATTATCTGGTTTCATTTAGAATGCGTCTTAGTCACGAGATGCGCAGCTTGCCACGTTACCGTATGAAGCGTACATTTACGTCTGCTACTGCAGAGAGATTTACCGAAAGTCTCCCAGAATTATCACACATGATTGGTTCACCGTCTGACCCCACAGAACTTGACCAGGCGACTGATTACTTAGACTCATTATTTCGGAACACCCTAGAAACTGTAGCTCCACTTAAAAGGAAAAAAAATTAAAGAGAAGAAACTAGCACCCTGGTACAACGACCACACACGAGCTTTAAAACAATCAGCTAGGAAACTAGAGCGTAAATGGCGTCAAACTAAATTAGCAGTATTCCAGATTGCTTGGAAGGAAAGCCTTATGAGATACAAAAATTCTCTTAGTGCTGCTAGATCAGCGTATCTCTCTGCCCTAATCGAAAATAACAAAAACAATCCAAAATTTTTATTTAGTACTGTAGTGAAACTAACTAGGAGTAAAACCACTGTAGAAAAGTGCACACCATCTACATTTAGCAGCAATGACTTCATGAATTTTTTCAATGAAAAAATTGACAATATCAGGCAAAAAATTCAGACTATTAATTTAAAACCATATTATTTGATAGATAATCCTTTAGATAATATAGCTATTTCTGATCAGAGCTTAGAATGCTTCACTCCACTTCAAGAGCCTGATCTAATTTCACTAATTTCTTCTTCAAAATCTTCTACCTGCATCCTAGATCCTGTACCTACGTCTTTCCTTAAACAGATATTACCAGTAGCTACTGAACCCCTTCTAAAAATAATCAATTCTTCTCTAAGCACTGGCTATGTGCCTAAATCTTTTAAGCTAGCAGTTATCAAACCCTTGATTAAAAAACCGGACCTCGACCCCGTCAGCTGTCTAACTATAGACCGATATCAAACCTGCCCTTTATCTCCAAGATCCTAGAAAAGGCTGTAGCACAGCAGTTATGTTCAGACCTGCATAGAAATAACATTTATGAAATGTATCAGTCAGGATTTAGACCTCATCATAGCACAGAGACAGCACTGGTTAAAGTGGTAAATGACCTGTTACTGGCTTCTGATCAGGGTTGTGTCTCCTTACTGGTGCTACTGGATCTTAGTGCAGCTTTTGACACCATTGACCACACTATTCTACTTGATAGACTAGCACATGTTGTTGGCGTTAAAGGAACAGCCCTCTCCTGGCTCAGGTCTTATTTGACTGACCGTTATCAGTTTGTAGATCTAGATGGTGACTTCTCTATGCATACTAAGGTTATGTTCGGTGTTCCACAAGGTTCTGTCTTAGGCCCACTGCTTTTCTCCCTATATATGTTACCCCTTGGTGCAATTATTTGTAAACATGGTATTAGCTTCCACTGTTATGCCGATGACACACAGCTATATGTTTCAGCTAAGTCAGATGAGAGACACCAGCTTATTAAGATAGAAGAATGTGTAAAGGACATTAGACACTGGATGGCCACTAACTTCCTCCTGCTTAATTCGGACAAGACAGAGGTGCTTGTACTAAGACCACAGGCAGTTAGAAGTGAGCTTTCTGATTACAGAGTAATGGTGGATGGTCTTTTGGTTTCATCTTGTCCAGCAGTAAAAGATCTTGGTGTGATTATTGATTCTGGTCTTTCATTTGAAGCTCATGTAGATAATATCACTCGGGTAGCCTTCTTCCATCTTAGGAATATTGCTAAGATAAGAAATATGTTGTCGCTTCATGATGCAGAAAAACTAGTTCATGCTTTTGTTACCTCTAGGTGGGATTATTGTAATGTCTTACTGTCTGGATGTTCCAGTAGGAGCAGAAACAAGCTCCAGTTACTCCAGAACACAGCAGCTAGAGTCCTAACTAGAACCAGAAGATATGAACACATCACTCCTATTTTAGCCACACTACATTGGCTCCCAGTCAAATTTTGCATTGATTATAAAATACTGTTACTACCCTATAAAGCACTAAATGGTCTCACGCCGCAGTATTTGAGCGATCTTTTAGTGTTTTATGATCCGCCACGCCTACTCCGATCAAAGGGTGCTGGTTACTTGGTAGTCCCTCAAGTAGCAAAGGCTACAGCAGGGGGCAGAGCTTTTTCTTTCAAAGCCCCACAGTTATGGAACAGCCTTCCAATTAGTGTTCGGGATTCAGACACAGTCTCAATGTTTAAGTCTAGGCTGCTGTGGATGGATCTGTGTGGACCAGGAGACAGCCATGGACAGAGCCACTTGGGGACTTTCACACCATCACAGATATGCCATTTCATCTGTCAGCCCGTGACAGCAAAGAACTAGTGTCTATAATGACCTTAGAAACTACAATGACCTAATAGTTCCTCATGGGTCATTGATTTCTGTTGTAGAAAGGACATTAATCAGCTACAGTTACATTATTTACTGTTTAGTGTCACCCAAATGAGGATGGGTTCCCTTCTGAGCCTGGTTCCTCTCAAGGTTTCTTCCTTTCCATCCCAGGCAGTTTTTCCTTGCCACCATCGCCACAGGCTTGCTCATTAGGGATAAAATAGTCTAATTATAGAATTTAATAATTTATTCTTATTTCTAGTTAATTAGTTATTTTTATTTTTTCATTTTTCCCCTCCCCTTTCTCTGCTTTCTTCTTTTGTAAAGCTGCTTTGAGACAATGTTCATTGTAAAAGGCGCTATACAAAATAAATTGAATTGAATTGAATAGAGATAAAACTGGAGCTGTTCGGACATATGGACGTTGCATATGTTTGGCGTAAGAAAGGAGAAGCCTTTAATCCTAAGAATACCATCCCAACGGTCAAGTGGTCACATCATGCTATGGGGATACTTCTCTGCCAGTGGTCCAGGTAACCTTGTTAAGATAGATGGTATCATGAAAAAGGAGGACTATGTCAAGAGTGTTGATGAAAACCCGGTGGCGTCAGCACACAAGCTCAACCTGCCAGGGAATCAGAACTACCAGCAGAATAATGACCTGAAGCATATAGTGCAAGTGGTCAAGCAATGGCTCAGGGACAACAACATAAATGTTCTGGAGTGGCCAAGTCAGAGCCCTGACCTGAACCCATGTGAGAATTTGAAGATCCGGGTCAGGGCTAGGAAGCCTTCCAATCTCCAACAACTGGAGGCTTTTAAGAAGTAAGAAAGGGGAAACGTTCCACAGCAGACCTGTAGAAATCTCGCGCGTCAGAGACGGCACTTTACTGATTGGCTAGAGAAGGGCAGTAGGGTGAGAATGGACCAATGGAGACTTTTATCCCGCCCCCTAATCCCTGATTTTTGGAATAACTAGCAACCTGGAAAGAAGAACACAGAAAACAGAAACATCCGAATAAAGATAGCACGGAAAATAAAAGTTTGTTTTTAATTCCTACTGTTTCGAGTTCTTTTTGTTTGTTTGTTTTATTTTTTTACTGTGTTTTCAATCCTGTGATCCGCGTGTATTATTTTATTTTACGAGTACAAATACTTTTGACGCCATAAAGATCTTGTAATAATTTCCTAAAATAAATCGCGCAAATATATCCTTTTGTAATCACCGTGCAAAAACATGCATCAACAAGAATAAACACACTGCCGTTTAATAACAAACTTCTTTCACTGCAGAATAATGAGATCCGTTTACAGTCAGTCACTATTGCTCAACATTTACAGAACACAACTTTATAAATAAATGATAGTTTACGTTTCTAAACTCACCTGCTGATGAAAGATGAAGAGAAAACGTGAGAAATAGCAGAACTTTGAACACAGCGCTGCTGTCCTCCATTTTACAGTGTAGACTTTAAACAAACAGAAATAAACAAGTTCATGAATATTAAAATAAATAATAAAATTTGGTGGCACACCGGAATAAAATCCTCACATCGTTTATCGAGTAGAAAAACTGCAGGAGAGAGAAAAACTTTAGATAAAATTCAGACTTTCACTTTTGGTAGCGAGTTTCATGCCGAGACTTTTCGGGGAAAGTCACATGACGGTGATTTTTTGATCTGATTGGTTGCTTCAAGTGGGCGGTGACTGGGTTGTATTTAGAGGCGGAGTTTTAAATCCAGTGTGTTTAGAAGAAACTGAAATGACCCATTAGTGATGGATTGTGTTGTAGGTGTGTGGTGGTGTGTAGAGTATTATTACAGACAATTTATTAATGAAATCATCCAGAAAAAGATCTCAAACTCTGCAATACTATCAACTATTCCTCACAAATAAGATAAATACCTCATAATTATTCAAATGTATGTATTGCCATCAATGTACACTGTACGAGGAAGCCACTCATTATTAGGATATGTAACACATTCAAATGATTATTATTATTATAAATTTGTACAGATTCACTGCTGGCTCTGTCCTCAGCAGCTTATTCCAAGCTTTGATTAACACTACATGCTAGTGGCTTCTGCGGGTCAGATATATTAGCAGCACCAATAAATATCTCAGTAGATGACGTGGTGATTTATTAACATTTTTTTTTAATTTTACAATGAAATAAATATATGCTTGAATGACTATGACTTATGAATAAATGTGCTTGTGTGAAACACACACACACACACAGGTTGGTATTTACTAGAAAAGATATCAAATGTCAAATAGAATACACACACATAGAATCAACCTGAAATAATGGCAATTTTTTAAACCTTCAGTTTGTTGAACCCTAGTAAGAGGTATTATAAGGAATAATAATAATAATACAGCAGTTTTCAAACACTGAAATATTGATTAATTAGTCCACACTGCTAATGGATATATTCCCCTTATCATAATAATACATAATGTATTTCATTTCAGTTACATACAACAAGCAGGAAAAATAAGAGCTAGTTTAAGTGCTTCAGGAAGAGGTAGGTCTTCATCCACCGTTTGAAGACGGTCAGTGACTCGACTGTTTGCACATCTAGGGGACGTTCATTCCACCACCTTGGTGCCAGAACAGAGAAGAGTCTTGATGTATACCTACCTTTTACCCTGAGAGTTGGTGGGACCAGTCGTGCAGTGCCAGTGGACCTGAGGGAGCGAGGTGCAGTCTGAGGAGAAATAAGAGCTTTGAGGTAAGATGGTGCTGGTCCATTCTTAGCTTTGTAGGCAAACATCAATGTTTCAAATCTGATGCAGCTACTGGAAACCAGTGGAGGAGCGTAGCAGTGGGGTGGTGTGGGAGAACTTAGGCAGCTTGAGGCAGGTTTTAGATCATCTACAGAGGACAAATTACATTCAGCATTCAGAGGTGTGTGTATATATATATATATATATATATATATATATATATATATATATATATATATATATATATATAAATTAATATTGTTTGTTGCTTCAGTCAGGAACACGTTAAAATGTCATTATGAAGCTCAGCTACAGCATGTGCTATTCATGGCTACATTTACAGGCAGGAGAAACTTCATTTGTGGCTTAAAGAAGAGTTTTACCTACACATGGCTAAAGTTAAGGTGGACTAGTAGAGCTCAGATAAAGATAATACTAGAAGACTATTACTAATAGCAGTAATAATAATTATCTTCACCTTCTGCAGTCCTGCAGCTGTGATTACATGAGCTCCCTCAAAACCTAAGCTTAAGGTTCGACACGTTCAGGCTTTGACTTTTAAATACAAAATCATTTCCCACATCTTTTCTCATTCTTATCATTTCTCACACACCCGACTGTATTACTGTGAAGGTTCTGCTAAACCTCTGAGTTCTTCAAACAGCTTATTGTCTTACAGTCACAAGAAACTGAATCAACAAGATAGATAAATATGGTGTATAAAATCAAGCACCTAGGCATGCAAACTGTTTTTACAAACATTTGTGAAAGAATGGGTCGCTCTCAGGAGCTCAGTGAATTCCAGCGTGGAACTGTGATAGGATGCCACCTGTGCAACAAATCCAGTCGTGAAATTTCCTCGCTCCTAAATATTCCACAGTCAACTGTCAGCTGTATTATAAGAATGTGGAAGTGTTTGGGAACGACAGCAACTCAGCCACGAAGTGGTAGGCCACGTAAACTGACGGAGCGGGGTCAGCGGATGCTGAGGCGCATAGTGCGAAGAGGTCGCCAACTTTCTGCAGAGTCCATCGCTACAGACCTCCAAACTTCATGTGGCCTTCAGATTAGCTCAAGAACAGTGCGCAGAGAGCTTCATGGAATGGGTTTCCATGGCCGAGCAGCTGCATCCAAGCCATACATCACCAAGTGCAATGCAAAGCGTCGGATGCAGTGGTGTAAAGCACGCCGCCACTGGACTCTAGCAGTGGAGACGCGTTCTCTGGAGTGACGAATCACGCTTCTCCATCTGGCAATCTGATGGACGAGTCTGGGTTTGGCGGTTGCCAGGAGAACGGTACTTGTCTGACTGCATTGTGCCAAGTGTAAAGTTTGGTGGAGGGGGGATTATGGTGTGGGGTTGTTTTTCAGGAGCTGGGCTTGACCCCTTAGTTCCAGTGAAAGGAACTCTGAATGCTTCAGCATACCAAGACATTTTGGACAATTCCATGCTCCCAACTTTGTGGGAACAGTTTGGAGCTGGCCCCTTCCTCTTCCAACATGACTGTGCACCAGTGACCAAAGCAAGGTCCATAAAGACATGGAGGACAGAGTCTGGTGTGGAGGAACTTGACTGTCCTGCACAAAGTCCTGACCTCAACCCGATAGAACACCTTTGGGATGAATTAGAGCGGAGACTGAGAGCCAGGCCTTCTCGTCCAACATCAGTGTGTGACCTCACAAATGCGCTTCTGGAAGAATGGTCAAAAATTCCCATAAACACACTCCTAAACCTTGTGGACAGCCTTCCCAGAAGAGTTGAAGCTGTTATAGCTGCAAAGGGTGGACCGATGTCATATTGAACCCTATGGATTAGGAATGGGATGTCACTTAAGTTCATATGCGAGTCAAGGCAAGTGAGCGAATACTTTTGGCAATATAGTGTATTAGTGTATATATATATATATATATATATATATATATATATATATATATATATATATATATATATATACATATATATATATATATGTATACACAGCTGTGGTAAAAATAAGAGACCACTGCAAAATAATGAGTTTCTTCTGTTTATTTCTTCCAGGTTCATGTATTGGTGAGATGAAATGTTTTGTTTCATTTTTTGTGAACTGCTGACAATATTTCTCCTAAATTCAGAATATGACTATTGTTATTTAGAGTGAATATTTAAAGGAAATGACATCACATCAAAATAACCCAAGATCATGCAGTATTTCAGAGCTTTAATAACTTAAATAAAACAAAATGCAAATAATTTGTAAACAAATTGTGTTAATGCTTTGGCTAAATAACATTAAGAAATCAGTATTTGGTGGAATAACCCTGATTTGCATGTGTTTTGGCTCCATGATCTCCACCAGTTTCTCACATTGCTGTTGGGGAAATTTATACCACTCTTTTTGCAAAAAAGCAAACAGCTCAGCTTTGCTTGATGGTTTGTGATCATCCATCTTCCTCTTGATGACATTCCAGAGGTTTTCAGTAGGGTTCACATCTGGAGATTGGGCAGTGCTCTCTTATTTTTTCCAGAGCTGTATATTTATTTTATGATTTGATGCATTTGGGGAAATATGGAGCCCTTTTTTCCAGCTGTCTAAGAGGATAGATTTTCCACTCTCCTTGGACTAACATGACTTTCTCAGATTGGCTGAGTGCTAATATCGTGTTTGGTGTAGTGGGGGTGATGTCTGGTCATTTATTTGTCTATTATACAAAATGTATCTCAAACCCTTATTTTTTTACTCATCCTATCACAGTTCCACGCTGGAATTCACTGAGCTCCTGAGAGCGACCCATTCTTTCACAAACGTTTGTAAAAACAGTCTGCATGCCTAGGTGCTTGATTTTATACACCTGTGGCCATGGAAGTGATTGGAACACCTGATTCTGATTATTTGGATGGGTGAGCGAATACTTTTGGCAATATAGTGTATGTATATGTATATATATATGTGTGTGTATATGTATATGAAATATTTCAAATTATCTCAACAGGTCCAGTGTGGCACTTTGCAGCTTCAAACAGCCAGAAAAAAAAATATGGCAATGCTGCTTGTGTGTTTAAGAAGACTACTGTGTAATAACAATAAACGGTGTGTAATCGTGATAAAAATGACTTGTTTATTTATATAAGAAAGGAGTTAAACAAATGAAGAAAATAAACAAATGAAGAAAAATCAATGAAGACATTTTTTGGGGATAAGAAGAGGTGTACCCTCTGGAGGTGTCCAAGTAGATTATTTTAGTACTAGTTTTGGGTCACAGGGTCACATGACCTAGAAGCTATTAAAGAAATAGTGTTTTTTTTAAAAAATAAAAATAAAAGAAGAGATTTTTTTGGGATACAAAGAGGTGTACCCTGTGGAGGTGTCCAAGTAGATCATTTTAGTACTAGTTTTGGGTCACAGGGTCACATGACCTAGAAGCTATTGAAGAAATAGTTTTTTTTTATTATTAAAAAATAAATTAATAATAGCAAATTATTTCACATGATACATAATTAATACTATCAATTAATTCAATTTTTATTTATAAATAAACAAATGCTGTTTGCAATGCCGCATGCCATATGTATATTTAAGAAGAAATTAGAATAACTGGGGAACGTAGTCAGTTAAGTAACAATCATGGGTGTCGCTAGCCCATTTTCAGGGGGGCTTTAGCCCCCTAACATTTCTACTCAGCCCCCCTAAAAATTCTGCAATTCTCCATAAACTCTACACAAATTGGTGATCTCCTCAGTCCCCTTTAAATTTCATATGAAAACTCCGGCAGACTTTCGGCTCCTCCCCGTCTTTCAGTGCGTTCTTCAATCCGCAGACCTCGGAGTCACAGAGGATCAGAGGACAGGACGTGTGTGAGTGTGTGAGTGTGTGTGTGTGTGTGAGTATGTGTGTGTGTGTGTGTGTGTGTGAGTGTGTGTGTGTGTGTGTGTGAGTGATCAGGAAGACTCGTATTTGGATTGTTCAGTACTCAAATGTTACACACAGCTATGCAATACAGTGCAATGCTGCATTAAGTTTACCATCCTACCCTGTTAATCAAACCTTTATTTTATTTTATTTATTTATTATTATTTTTTACTATTATACCCTCATTGGGGGCTGAGTCCCCCTTAAATGAAAATCCTAGAATCGCCCCGGTAACAAGTACCACATTTCAGTCGTACAGAAATTTATCCCTAAACTAGCACTTCTGAATATCTGTCTGATGTCTGAACATCAAACTAACTTCACCGCGGTCTGAAATCGCTCTGTGTCTGTCAGTGATTGACGACTTTCATGGTGGTGGCGAAGACGCCAATGTTTATGTGCAACAGTCAGCTGAAACTGCGCCTAATTTTCCAGAGAAAAAATAAGTCATTAGATTCTGATTAAGTTGTGATCACGAGAAAACAAAATAATAATATCACATGGCCTCTCTGGGCTTCCGTACGAGGCTTCAAATTCGGGTCGAAAAATTCAGGTCTTAATATCTGGGCTATTACAGGAAGAGCAATGGATTGCCGATGTCTCGGTCCCGAGTCTCAGTGCACTTTAAAGTGTACATCCTGCTCCCTGTACAGTTCACTTGGAGGGGAATCACTCTGATTGGAACACGGCTCTTGGAATGAACCTGCAGGAGAAACGGCTCTGAGTGAGAGCGCAGGGATTGTGGGCTGTGAAGACGATGGACAATGGAAAGACAATGGAAGACAAAGTCTCGGAGACACTCTATGATGATTCCACCCTCAAAGAAATAGGACATAAAACTCACCAAGAGCATGAAGTAGACAAGATACAAGCAGCAGGAGAGATGAGAGAATCAGAGATGAGAGAACAAGAAGAGAAGAGAAGAGAAGAGAAGAGAAGAGAAGAGAAGAGAAGAGAAGAGAAGAGAAGAGAAGAGAAGAGAAGAGAAGAGAGGCTGTAAAAAAGTTTCCATGTTCCCCCCGTGCTTGGTGTGAGTCCTCCAGGTGCTCCGGTTTCCTCCCACAGCCCAAAGACATGCTACTAGGCTGATTGGAGTCTCTAAGTTGCCGGTAGTGTGTGATTGCGTGAATGTGTGTGTGTGTGTGTGTGTGTATGTGTGTGTGTGTGCTCTGTGATGGGTTGGCACTCCGTCCAGGGTGTATCCTGCCTTGATGCCCGATGACGCCTGAGATAGGCACAGGCTCCCCGTGATCCGAGGATAGATCGGATCAGCAGTACAGACAATGAAATGAAAATAATAATAATAATAATAAAGGATCTACACGGCACTGCTTCACACACTAGCTGTAAAAGAGATAATATTGCATGTGTGAGAGAGAAAATGTAATGAATTTAATGAACTCCTTTTTACTAACAAGACTCTGAAATGATGGGAGGAGTCAGAAAAAAGATTGTATAAAATTTTATAAAGTTGCATACTGTTTGTGTTCATTTATGTTTATTATTAAACATCCTTATTAAAATCCTAGAAACGCCCCTGCAATGAACCAAGGGGTAAGTTAAATTAGTTTTTATTAATTAACAGGGCAGTACGAGTTATTTTACTGTACTGTTCATGTTTTTTTCTTTTTTGTGTCTTCGGCACAATGGTAGTCAATAGTTACTTTATTTTTTAGACTAATATTAGATTAACATAACTCATACTGCCCTGTTTATTAATAAATCTAATGTAACTTACCCCCTGGTCCATCGTCTTCACAGCCCACAATCCCTGAGCTCTCACTCAGAGCCGTTTCTCCTGCAGGTTCATTCCAAGAGCCGTGTTCCAATCAGAGTGATTCCCCTCCAAGTGAACTGTACAGGGAGCAGGATGTACACTTTAAAGACATCGGCAATCCATTGCTCTTCCTGTAATAGCCCAGATGTTAAGACCTGAATTTTTCCACCTGAATTTGAAGGCTCGTATTTTTTCCACCCGAATTTTAATACCTGAATTTGTGAGGTTGAAAAATAATGAAAATTGTATTTTTTTGTAAATACAAAGCAGAAAAATTCAAACTTCTTTTTTGTGACAAATTTTTATTCAGTTCATGTGATTCAATATGCTATTTTGGCACCATTATACTTCCTTACCTTTATGAAATCCAGACTTTTACTTTGGAAACCGAACTTTGCAGTTACACGGATGGTGGTTGGTGACCAAAGTAAATGCCCTCTAGTGGACTGGACTGTAAAGCGTGTAATGGTTGGGATTAAAACTATACTGTACTCCCTATTTGGGGTTGCCACAGTGGATCATTTGGTCCTCATGTTTTGATCTGGCGCAGGTTTTATGTGCTGAACTTTCTATAACCAAGAAGTAGAAATAAAAGGAATCAAAAACAAACAGTAATATCAGAATATTCAAAACCAGATCAGGAACTAGTTTTTCAGAACAAAAAACAAACAATCTACAAACAGACGATAAACAGACACTGAGAACAACCAGAACTTAAATAGTCTGACTCGTTACTAACAACACAGATGAGACTCACTGTGTTTGATGTGATAACACTGTGTTTGTTTCAGCAGTAAAACAGTGTGTGTTGGTTTGGTTGTTGAGATTCTCCTAACTGATAGTGATGTAACACCACATTAAAACCTCTGGACTCTAAAATAAACCCAAAAATCTAAAACAAACCCAAATCACACAGAAGAAACATCAGATGGATCTGGATGTTGTACACATGGAGTTTGTGGCTTTAAAAAATGGCCTCCTTACCATCGCTAGCTGAATTTCTGCTGCACTACAGATGGTTTTTTTTTTACTTTATAATGCTATAACTTTTGATCCGTCACATTATAGTGGATCTTTTCTGTAACATTGTCTTCTGACTGTATTTTTATTCAAATATATGACAATGTTCTACCAAAATGAGCTGCTCAGTTTGACAAAACTTTGTTTTTTTATGTTAGAAACTCGCTCCAGAAACCTCGGTGTCAGTTTTTTCACTGCTCCTGTAGTTTTGCTTCGTGTTAAACACTGTGATGTATTTACTCCTGTGTGACACCACCTAGATAAAGGATTTAACCAACTTTTATTCATGAAATTGTTTTTCTGTTTGATTAAAGTCTGTAAGTCTGAAAGTCTTTTTTAGCAAATTTTAGGTAAAGGTATGTAGTGTCTCAGCTGCTGCTCTTACACTTCTGTTCTTTCTCAGTAAAGGTGAAAGTAGAAATTATCTTTAAGCTTCTGCTTTTATCCACAGTAATAAATCACCTACTGATTAACTCCATAAGTTCTGATAAAGACTGAAAATGTGCAGTACCCTGGAGTCTGAGCTAAACCCACATGAAAGACGTCTGTATTCACTCTTCACACCCTGGATGGAAGCTTCAGTAGAGGAAAAGCTGGGCAGGAAATCACTCTTCAGTGTGGAGGCTCACTTACTGGTTTAGACTGGAACGTCACTGTGTGGAGTCTGAAAGACAGATGATGATCAGACACTTATTAAAGAAACTGTCTTCTGTAACTGATCTTCAGGAAAGAACCAAAGTTACACTAAATATAAGTTCTGTAAGCTGAGAACAGTCAGTACTGGTGTTATTCATTAAACTGTAAATATATTACATGTAATATGAAAATCAAAATATGTAACATTTAACACACATTTAAGGGATGTAACTCAGCTCCAGTCTGAACTTGGGGACTTTGCGCACCAGACCCCTTTTTCTTTATCCAGACGGCAACTCCAACAACAAGAACAACAAGAACAACAAGAACAGGAACTATGACTACAGGAACACCACCAGCGGTCTTCTTTCCATCTGTTCCTCCATCTGTTCCTCCAGCTGACCTCAAATCTGTTACATCAGCACAAAGTCTTTATTATCTGCTGCATCAGTAAATCACTGTAAACTGTAAACGTTCACTGGAAATCTCTAGCTTTATAGGAAAGTGTTTCTCTGACCTCTCCGGGGTCGTCCATTTTTCTCTGTCGGCACTATCTCCTCCTCCAAGCTGCTGTGCTGAACCACGCAGGTGTAGGTGTGTTTCTGCAGATCCTCAGCTGGGACTCAGAATGCTTTTCTTCTGGAAGCTTCCATCCTGGTTGGGAGTCTCTCTGAGCTCCACGTCCTCGTTCACGTCCTCCCCGTCCTTCCACCAGGAGATTATCACTGCTTCAGGAAAGAATCCTGTGGCGTGACACACCACCTCTGGAGAAGCCAGGGACACTGGATTTACAGAAAGATCTGCAGACACACAGAGACAAAAATATTAAAACATTGTCAAATTGTGGAGTGTGTTCTCTATCAGCGAGTGTTGAAGTGTGTGTTTGTGTGTGTGTGTGTAACAGCTGTAGTTACAGTAACAGAGCAGGTCACACACTTTACCTTTCCTCTCCAGAGTCTCTTTGCTGTAAGGCACAAACTTATTTAACTGATCAATACAGTCGTTCTTCAGGTAGTCCTTCCAGTATTTAGCCTTCTCTCCTTTAGGATCCCACTCCATTAAAAAGTTCTGTGCTTTATCATTAGCTGGTGTCCAGGATTCATGTCCGTGTCCCAGGTTCCAGTTCAGATCCAGACTGATGAAATCTTCTCCATCATAACGGTACTGACTGTATCCTCTAGTGACGCCGTTATCAAGCCCACAGCCCAACATCCCCTGGAGTGTATGATTTCCTGCACACACACACACACACACACACACACACACACACACACAGATCTATTCTAATACCTCATATTTCATATACTGAACTCTACAAGTCTCAGACACATCCAAAAAAACACTTTAAAGAACAGAAACCTTCAGAAATAATGACATTAAACATTTATACACACAAAAGTTCAGTAAATAGAAATAAACTAAAGATCAGTATCTGTGTGAATCTCTGGTACAGTGTGTGTGTGTGTGTGTGTGTGTGTGTGTAGATTTTTAAGGAAATAAGCTGATGCTTTACTGATCATCTTACAGAATCACACACAGCTCTTCTGGAGACTCAGAGACTCTGAGCCTGATGTTATCTGTGATTTCCTGTGACACCACAGACTTCTGAACATGTTTTCTTCTGCTGGTGAAACTGACAACAGACTGAGAAACTGAAGCAGACTTTCCTCCACAGCCTGTGGATATTCTGATTTAACCTTTTTAAAATGTGTGTATTGTTCTGTAGAGTCACTCAGTCATACAGGCTACTACAATGAGTAGAAGTTATACATTATTATTTATTTAAGTTTGATATAGCGACTGACTTTCTTTTGGTTATTTACTTTTTCATTTAGTCTACACACGGCCTAGCAGGTAAAGCAAACAATTATCCTAAACCAGTGTCCTTATTCAAGTTGGTCTATTCTGGTTGTCATTTCTGTGTAGCTTTTGTTGGTGTTTTTCTGCTAAACTACAGATAACATTTCCTCTAAGTGTCTGAGTGTTCGGTGTGTAAACAAGGATTCACTCTGCTGCTGCAGTAAAGCTTTTGTGGAATTGCACTCCAGTTTGTTGTGCTCTTTTTTTGATTGATTGATAGGAAATCCCATTTCATTGGTTAACTGCTTATTAACTGCTACAGTTACTAAAATACCAAAATTACTCAGAACACACATCCCTAGTGTGTGTACAGAGTACAGTGTGTGTGTTAGTGATTAAAGAGTTTCACCTTCATCTTGATTCAGGTTCTTCATTACTGTAGCCATAATGTCCTGGTGATCCTGTAAACGCTCTGTCTCTCTGTTCCAGTAATCTGGATCATCAGCACTGATCTTCCGCATCCACTCTGTCTTTGAGATCATCTTCCTGATGTCACTGTCGTAGTACACACACTGCTCTCCATCCACCAGACCCAGAGCTGTGAAGTTTATTCCTGGTGTGACAGCAGTGTAGAAGAACTGCAGTGAGTGTGTGTCTGAAAAAGATAAAATAGTTTTAATAACTCAGCACATATAAAGTAAAACTATAAATTAAAGATAATGTCACCAGAACCTACTGAATTAATAAGATCAAGCAACAAACACACACACTATCAGTAATCAGATATAAGCAACTGTAAATGTAAGATTTCATTTGAGCTGAATACATTTGCAAAAAATTATTTGAATTAAAATCCATAACACAATTAAATGTGTAAAATCTGAAGGATCATTCAGAGTGTGTGTGTAAGGTTCGATTTATCCTCTTCGTATCCAGTTGCCTGTTGGTGGTGCTACGACAATGAATTAAAATTAATTTAGAGACGTGATTAAACCACATCACTGACCACACACGTAAACTCCGAGCCACATCAGATGAAGTACAGCAGATTTACACATCACCATGGCAACACTGTTCAAAATATAGCCAGTTCTCTTGGAATTTATCGTCATGAATCTCTTGACATCATGCTGATCATAAATTATATCAATTCAATTTAATCAATCGATTTAGTGTATTGAACCCTCTATGTAGTGTATTAAAAGTCCCACTTCATCTTGCTGGGGGAAATATGATAATCAATCAGTTATCTAATGAGAAACTTCAATTACAAGTAATAAAAAAAAGATAAATATTTAAAAAGATAAATAAATAAACAAATCAGTATCTGATAACTCTGATACTGAAAAGAATTGGTGTATAAGCTGATGTCCTTTGTCCACTTGGTGGCACTTAACAGTTAATTCATGTCTTGTATCTGTGACTTAACATGATTTAATACATCAGAACTTTTAAACACATCACATGTACACAACTGATCACATTCAACATAGCAAGACTGCTTAAGCTATCAAAAACATGCTTGATCTTGATCATTATGGTGAACAAATTTGTTCTGAATCGGATGAAGCGTGTTTGAGGAGGATCTACAAGAAGCTCTAGTCCCCAGGGTCAGTGGGTGGAGCTAATAGATCACATGTTGACATCTTCATGTGTTCATGCCTTATTGTTGTATAAATATGTATTATGGTACATTATGTTTAACTAGCAGCCACAGTGATTTTTTCAAAGTGTTTGCGCATTAAACACAACGCTACAAGCAGAAAGCTCCTGGAAAATGCTTTACAGAACATTTTGAAAATATCTTTATTACAATTTGAGATATGATCTTCTGAAGTTCAGGAATGTCATCAAAATTTCAGAACCTTTTCTGATATAAAAGGCCTATGAGCAACTGGCATGTCACGTAACTGTTTTCAGTGATTTTTAAAGATTTTCCTTAAAAAAACTCTCATTTTGGAGATATAAACATGGAATTTGGTAGTCTTAGGTATTTCTGCTATTATGTTTAATGTATGACTACAAGTTATTAAGCTATACCTATATTTTTTAACTTTTTTAAACGTTTTTAACTTATTTTTCTATGACATTTTGATACTTTTGTAACATGCATAGCAATAAAATAAACAACTTGTTTATGTACAACATTATGTACACTTCCAACAGTATTAAGGTTTTGTGACCGATACCAATGTTTACCTCATATTCCTTAGTTTCCACTTAGAGTCATTTTAACGTGACCCAGTTATAAACATTCCTCAAAATAAAATAATATAAAAACGTGACCCAATAACAAACATTCCTCATGCACACATGAATCTCTAATCTCACTCGATGTGGAGGAAAACATTTGACGCTGACCTTGTATGCGATCGTTTCTTGATCAAAAGGCAAAAATTTCATCATTTTCAAAAGGAAAGTTTGCTCTTTTTTTTTTATTAAATATGCTGCTTATTAATGGTTTTTGAAATATTTGAGGTCAACTTTGAATAATTAAGCCGAAGTTTATTTTTGGTGTAGGAAGAAGCGGCAAACTCAAATCTCAGTCTTTTCTCTGATTAGTCATGATTTAAATTTGCATTAAAAACAGAGCTGAAGATTTAACGTCACTGTGTTTTACTTACAATATGAAAAAAATATGTTCCTTTCATATCTTCCAAAGTTGTTTGACTTTTGGTGTTTTTTTTATTTGTTTGTATTTCTTGTTTGTATAGAAACCAGTAAAACAAGAAGCTTCATCACAGGTGAGGAAACTGTTGTATCGAGCACCATGTTACAGTGTGCCCCCTCTCCCCTACTGTATTATTACTGTATTATTACTAAACCAGAGTTAGCCATATGAAATAAAACATGGGGTAAAACTTTCCCCAAAATAAGTAATGTGGTAAAGTTAGTTTAGGTTGGACATTCACTTTCGACTGCCACTGTTCTATAGTCTGTGTCTGTCTATAGAGACAGTTTTACAAAGATACCTCTACCGTGATTACCTTTAACAATATGCAACAACTGTAATTCACCAAAAGGGTTTTATTTATGTTCCAAGGTTATTATTAATCTGGCCATTAGGAAGATACTCCTTTGGCACATGAAAAAACCCTTTTGGTGAATTACAGTCATTTAAAAAAAAAGAAAAAGAAAATAGCTGTATACTGTACATACAGTAAGAGAGATATTGGGAAACGTGTTTTTAGTACTTATAGAAAAAAATATATGTTTTGTGTGTGTGGAAGCCTGTGAAATGTATTCGGTGTGTTACTGCGTCATCATAAAATTATTGTTGGGCGCCATTTTAAGGCATTGTCCCATAATCATAAAATCTATAAATCAATGATACCTCGAACAAAATCTTCCAATAATTAGCTAAAATATGTATTACCCAAGTCGCACAAATATATCCTTTTGTAATCACCGTGTAAAAACTTGCATTAACAAGAATGAACACACTTACAACACACCTCCGGGTAATAACACGTCCTTATTTCAGTGTAATAATGAGATACGCAGACACTATTGTTCAACATTTACAAAACTGAAATTTGATAAAAAATAAATATTTGATAATTTACGTTTTTAAACTCACCAGCTGATGAAAGATGAAGAGAAATGGTGAAAAAAAGCAGAACCCTGAACAGAACCTGGCTGTCTTCCATCTTTCTGTGTAGACTTTAACCGAACAGAAAAGAATAATTTCTTTAAGAAAAGTTTGGTGATGTCCTTTATACTGCCGGAGACACACCGGAGGACAGTCTTCCCAAAAGGAGCCTGCAGATTTTGGAGGTTTTTCTCGGAAGTCCACGTGATTCAGTTTTTTGATGTGAGCCATAGCTGCAAATATCCGGGTTTACTTTAGGGGTGGAACAGTGTTGCAGGAAGTGTGTGGTGGTGTGGGTTAGAGTAATTATTACAGACAATTTATTGATGATATATCCAGAAAAAGATCCCAAATTGCGCAATACTATGAACGATTGCCCACAAATAAAATAAATACCACATAGTTATTTAAATATACATTGCCATCAATATTCAACAATCATTATGAATGCAAATTAAAATTTGTACAGATTCATGGCTGATGAAGCTGATGTAAACACAAGTGGTTCAAATTGTGTAATGATGGGAAATGAAGATTTCAGAAGCATTAAAGGTTTTGATTGTATTGAAAAGGCTTCGTTACTAAAAGCTTTAATAAAGACTAAATGCTAAACAATATGTGCATGTGCCCTGGTTAAAGAAAGAATAAAATGTCTCACAACAGTATCACAGGAAAACACAGAAAGCAAATAAATATATATATATATATATATATATATATAAATAAATAAATTAGGACACTGCCATTAAATATTCAGTTCTTTATTAAGAAATGTTCAGGAAAAGGTTAGGACACCCTACCCCCTAATAGCTATTGTTTCCTCAATTGGCTGAAATAACCTCAATGAGACGTTTCTAGCCATGTACCAGTTCCAACATCGACTAGAAGAAAGTTTCCCCTGCTCCTCAATGTGTTTCAAACAAAACACCTTGAACCTTTGTGTATATTTGTGTATATACACTACCAGTCAAAAGTTTGGACAAATCTTCTAATCCCATGGTCTTTCCTGATGTTTATTTCTTTCTACATTGTAAAACAATGCTGAAGGCGGCCGAAATCCACAATAATGTCCTCTGAACAGTTGATATTGAGATACACTATATTGCCAAAAGTATTCGCTCACCCATCCAAATAATCAGAATCAGGTGTTCCAATCACTTCCATGGCCACAGGTGTATAAAATCAAGCACCTAGGCATGCAGACTGTTTTTACAAACATTTGTGAAAGAATGGGTCGCTCTCAGGAGCTCAGTGAATTCCAGCGTGGAACTGTGATAGGATTCCACCTGTGCAACAAATCCAGTTGTGAAATTTCCTCGCTCCTAAATATTCCACAGTCAACTGTCAGCTGTATTATAAGAACGTGGAAGTGTTTGGGAACGACAGCAACTCAACCACGAAGTGGTAGGCCACGTAAACTGACGGAGCGGGGTCAGCGGATGCTGAGGCGCATAGTGCGAAGAGGTTGCCAACTTTCTGCAGAGTCAGTCGCTACAGACCTCCAAACTTCATGTGGCCTTCAGATTAGCTCAAGAACAGTGCGCAGAGAGCTTCATGGAATGGGTTTCCATGGCCGAGCAGCTGCATCCAAGCCATACATCACCAAGTGCAATGCAAAGTGTCGGATGCAGTGGTGTAAAGCACGCCGCCACTGGACTCTAGAGCAGTGGAGACGCGTTCTCTGGAGTGACGAATCGCGCTTCTCCATCTGGCAATCTGATGGACGAGTCTGGGTTTGGCAGTTGCCAGGAGAACGGTACTTGTCTGACTGCATTGTGCCAAGTGTAAAGTTTGGTGGAGGGGGGATTATGGTGTGGGGTTGTTTTTCAGGAGCTGGGCTTGGCCCCTTAGTTCCAGTGAAAGGAACTCTGAATGCTTCAGCATACCAAGACATTTTGGACAATTCCATGCTCCCAACTTTGTGGGAACAGTTTGGAGCTGGCCCCTTCCTCTTCCAACATGACTGTGCACCAGTGACCAAAGCAAGGTCCATAAAGACATGGATGACAGAGTCTGGTGTGGATGAACTTGACTGGCCTGCACAGAGTCCTGACCTCAACCCGATAGAACACCTTTGGGATGAATTAGAGCGGAGACTGAGAGCCAGGCCTTCTCGTCCAACATCAGTGTGTGACCTCACAAATGCGCTTCTGGAAGAATGGTCAAAAATTCCCATAAACACACTCCTAAACCTTGTGGACAGCCTTCCCAGAAGAGTTGAAGCTGTTATAGCTGCAAAGGGCGGACCGACGTCATATTGAACCCTATGGATTAGGAATGGGATGTTACTTAAGTTCATATGCGAGTCAAGGCAGGTGAGCGAATACTTTTGGCAATATATATATATATATATATATATAAATAAATAACCAAGTTCAATATATTATAATTTTATAAAAGAGTAAAAAACACATATCACTGGTATGGAGAATATATTTTTTATTAAAATGGAGGCAAACAAATGTGCCTCAGGCAAATGTACTTCATGTTCATCAGGCAATTTACCAGTAGTATAATGCAGAAAATTCTCTAAAACTTATCTGCTAACAAAGTGCATTCTTTTAAACAGTAGGTCATTTCTGATATTTATCATTTATATCATTTTCTTCAAGATGAAAAAAGGAAATCTTCATCACAATGGCTAATTGAGTGCAAAAGTTTGTATCTCCTTCTGGTTTTGGCTTGAAAAAGGAAAACGTATGTTAAAAGTAATTGTGGGTTTCTGTGAGCTCCTGAAGGTGGAAAAGGATAGACAGTGTTTTCCTTTCAGTATGTTACAGTGCCCTTTGACCGCTTCAGCTTCTCTGTCATCATTACCTGTGACTTGCTCATTAGTGATAAATTACAGGAATAAATATTAAATTCAGTGTTAAACTTTTGTCATTTTTAATCTGAATTTTTATATTCTGTAAAGCCGCTTTGAGACTTGAACGAGCAGCAGTTTGGGAAAACGAACATGAGGGTGGCGGGTTCACGTGTTTCAGAGGAAGCATGTGTTAGCTTTCACCTTCACCTGGTGGGAGAGGTTATATAATAACAAAGAGCATGCTGGAGGCTGGGAATTAGCAGGGAATTGGGGAAAGGAAATTGGGTAAATTGTTCTGTAGACTCTGTTATCATTGGGGTTATGGCTATACAAACTTTTGCACTCGTCATGGTTTAGAAATAATACATAAACATCACTTCATTTTCAGTATATAGTTAATATATTAGTAAATATCTGTAAACTTGTCCTCTGAGGTAAACAATACTTCATGTTTAAAGTGTAAAGTCACTTGACCTGTTCTTATCACATTTCATAGTCAAAACGGTTATAAAAAGGCAATAAATAATCTGTCGTAAAAAAAAAAAAGCAAAAAAAGTGCCATAAATATCAGCATACACTGCATCTGTAGCGTAGCGTGTTTCAAGTTTTTGGTTGTTGTCTTTTTGGTCCTGTTTGTGGACGACAGACAGACAGACTGACAGATAAAGAAAGAGAGTAATGTCCCTCCCACTGCCAGATGTTATAGCAGTGACAGACATGGCAGTGTGAGATGTGCTGCTAAGTGAATCAGTCTCTACACTCTGTACTCTGTATAACTCTTACAATTTCACATTAAAGGTTTTCTTTATCTTCAATGACAAACTATTCAATGCCTTTCGGTAACACTGCATACCAGCTATAATCTTTCATTAAATACAAACATCTAATAGTGTCCTGTACGGTAGCTGCTAAGTGTAACAGACTGAGTGTATAAACTGGTGATGGATCAATAAGTATCATAATGAACAAATTAGAGGATGCTGATGATCTCAGACCTGAGAGCATGATCGTCTATGGAATCTGAGTAAAATATCAATAACCCATTGCTACTGATAAAAAATACATATAATATAGTTTGTGTGTAACGATACATGACCTGAAATAAATTGTGGTGGTGATGATCACATACAATACTGCAGATTTTACAGCAGCTCTGATTAAGGATTTGTTCATCAGATTTAATTACACTTGAATTAAATCAGGTTTATACACAAAGCATTGCATCCTTTAGTTATAGAGTTTTTGTGGATTTTATATTTTTATGTTGCAATTATTTAATGCTTCTATATTTTGCTTTAATAGATTCACTGATTTTGTAAATCAGTCAGGTGTTTTTGCCAAATACTGACCTCTCAGGAAGTCAGGACCTCACACACTCGCTACTGATGCAGTGAAAAGATTTTTCAAGTTTCATAATAAAAAGCTTGACCATTTAGCCACAATAATAAATCATCTACTACTGGTAAACTGAGATACTCCTAATGAACACTGACGGACAGACTGAACAGTGGACGATCGCTTCAATATTCAACTGCTGTAAAAAAAAAATACAAACCATTAGCAATTTTATTGTTAAAAAAACAAAAAACATTCCAACACAATAGTACAATATTTTCTAGTATGTGTTAGAGGTTCAGCAGAACAGCCAATCAATCACACTAACACTCTCAATACTGGTGTAAACTATAAATATTAAAATATGCTAATTTAAGACACCTTTCAGTGGAAGGTCTTCATTTTCCTTCTTCCTCTTAACTCTGTTCTGTATGTGCCAGATGATAATCCCGATAAGGCCAGTAACCATAGCGATAGCAGCAGAGACAGCGAATTTGGCAGCAGTGACACCAACAAGAAGGAGGAGAATGAGGACAGCAGCGATGGTGATCTGCCAGTCTGGTCTTCCATCTGATTCTTCACCTGTTAAAGCAGCAGTGAGTCTTTATTCTCTGCTGCATCATTAAATCAGAAAAAAAACCCTTTACCTGTCTAAAATTAGTCAAATATGTCATTCATTTATGCAGTAAACTGATAAAAGAATGTGTTTGTTCATTAACAAATGTAAAGTTTATAATCACTTTCAGATTGCTGCAGTATAAGAGGAATAAGATGCATTAGGACATGCTGCTGTAGGAAAATAATCAGTGTTGATTTGGTCACAGTAACCAGTAACCCCCCCATAAGTATTTAATTTATGATTAAATACTTTCACTGCTTGATTTAGGTGGGGCTACAAATATTCAGACCAATAATGTCTTTCTTACCAGCACCAGTCGTATTTTTCCACTCCGGGACCTTTGTGGTTTTTGTGCACAGCGACAGTAACGGCTCACCATTCAGTTCAGCACTTGTGGAGCTGATTGCTGGTGTGATGGCAGTGATGTTCTGCAGCATATGATTGGCTACAAAAGTGGAAATACAGTCATTTTAAGTGCTGTCCTGGATTTTCAACTTGTTACTGTGTAGAGAATTCACTTCATATTTTCACAATGAAATTATTGTGTTGTAGTGAAGCAGAATGTTATTAGTGTGTACACTATCATGTGTGTTTGTGTGTGTGTGTGTTGTAGTGAAGGAGTGTGTAATTAGTGTGTACACTATCATGTGTGTGTGTGTTGTAGTGAAGGAGTGTGTTATTAATGTGTACACTATCGTGTGTGTGTGTATGTTGTAGTGAAGCAGTGTGTTATTAGTGTGTACACTATCATGTGTGTGTGTTGTAGTGAAGCAGTGCGTTATTAGTGTGTACACTATCATGTGTGTGTGTGTGTTGTAGTGAAGCAGTGTGTTATTAGTGTGTACACTATCGTGTGTGTGTGTTGTAGTGAAGGAGTGTGTTATTAGTGTGTACACTATCATGTGTGTGTGTGTTGTAGTGAAGCAGTGTGTTATTAGTGTGTACACTATCATGTGTGTGTGTGTGTTGTAGTGAAGCAGTGCGTTATTAGTGTGTACACTATCATGTGTGTGTGTGTTGTAGTGAAGCAGTGTGTTATTAGTGTGTACACTATCATGTGTGTGTGTTGTAGTGAAGCAGTGTGTTATTAGTGTGTACACTATCATGTGTGTGTGTGTGTTGTAGTGAAGGAGTGTGTTATTAGTGTGTACACTATCATGTGTGTGTGTGTGTTGTAGTGAAGGAGTGTGTTATTAGTGTGTACACTATCATGTGTGTGTGTGTGTTGTAGTGAAGCAGTGTGTTATTAGTGTGTACACTATCGTGTGTGTGTGTTGTAGTGAAGGAGTGTGTTATTAGTGTGTACACTATCATGTGTGTGTGTGTGTTGTGAAGCAGTGCGTTATTAGTGTGTACACTATCATGTGTGTGTGTGTGTTGTGAAGCAGTGCGTTATTAGTGTGTACACTATCATGTGTGTGTGTGTTGTAGTGAAGCAGTGTGTTATTAGTGTGTATACTATCATGTGTGTGTGTTGTGAAGCAGTGCGTTATTAGTGTGTACACTATCATGTGTGTGTGTGTGTTGTAGTGAAGCAGTGTGTTATTAGTGTGTACACTATCATGTGTGTGTGTGTGTTGTAGTGAAGCAGTGCGTTATTAGTGTGTACACTATCATGTGTGTGTGTGTGTTGTAGTGAAGCAGTGCGTTATTAGTGTGTACACTATCATGTGTGTGTGTGTGTTGTGAAGCAGTGCGTTATTAGTGTGTACACTATCATGTGTGTGTATGCATTGTAGTGAAGCAGTGCGTTATTAGTGTGTACACTATCATGTGTGTGTGTGTGTTGTGAAGCAGTGCGTTATTAGTGTGTACACTATCATGTGTGTGTGTGTGTGTTGTGAAGCAGTGCGTTATTAGTGTGTACACTATCATGTGTGTGTATGCATTGTAGTGAAGCAGTGTGTTATTAGTGTGTACACTATCATGTGTGTGTGTTGTGAAGCAGTGCGTTATTAGTGTGTACACTATCATGTGTGTGTATGCATTGTAGTGAAGGAGTGTGTAATTAGTGTGTACACTATCATGTGTGTTTGTGTGTGTGTGTTGTAGTGAAGGAGTGTGTTATTAATGTGTACACTATCGTGTGTGTGTGTGTGTTGTAGTGAAGCAGTGTGTTATTAGTGTGTATACTATCATGTGTGTGTGTGTTGTAGTGAAGGAGTGTGTTATTAGTGTGTACACTGTCATGTGTGTGTGTGTGTGTTGTAGTGAAACAGTGTGTTATTAGTGTGTATACTATCATGTGTGTGTGTGTTGTAGTGAAGCAGTGTGTTATTAGTGTATTCTATCATGTGTGTGTGTGTTGTAGTGAAGCAGTGTGTTATTAGTGTGTATACTATCATGTGTGTGTGCGTGTTGTGAAGCAGTGCGTTATTAGTGTGTACACTATCATGTGTGTGTGTTGTGAAGCAGTGTGTTATTAGTGTGTATACTATTATGTGTGTGTGTGTTGTAGTGAAGCAGTGTGTTATTAGTGTGTATACTATTATGTGTGTGTGTGTTGTAGTGAAGCAGTGTGTTATTAGTGTGTACACTATCGTGTGTGTGTGTGTGTTGTAGTGAAGCAGTGTGTTATTAGTGTGTACACTATCATGTGTGTGTGTGTGTTGTAGTGAAGCAGTGTGTTATTAGTGTGTACACTATCATGTGTGTGTGTTGTAGTGAAGCAGTGTGTTATTAGTGTGTACACTATCATGTGTGTGTGTGTGTGTTGTAGTGAAGCAGTGTGTTATTAGTGTGTACACTATCATGTGTGTGTGTGTTGTAGTGAAGCAGTGTGTTATTAGTGTGTACACTATCATGTGTGTGTGTGTGTGTGTGTTGTAGTGAAGCAGTGTGTTATTAGTGTGTACACTATCATGTGTGTGTGTGTTGTAGTGAAGGAGTGTGTTATTAGTGTGTACACTATCATGTGTGTTTGTGTGTGTGTGTGTTGTAGTGAAGGAGTGTGTTATTAATGTGTACACTATCGTGTGTGTGTGTATGTTGTAGTGAAGCAGTGTGTTATTAGTGTGTACACTATCATGTGTGTGTGTTGTGAAGCAGTGTGTTATTAGTGTGTACACTATCATGTGTGTGTGTGTGTTGTAGTGAAGCGGTGTGTTATTAATGTGTACACTATCATGTGTGCGTGTGTGTGTGTGATGTAGTGAAGGAGTGTGTTATTAGTGTGTACACTATCATGTGCGTGTGTGTTGTAGTGAAGCAGTGTGTTATTAGTGTGTACACTATCATGTGTGTGTGTGTTGTAGTGAAGCAGTGTGTTATTAGTGTGTATACTATCATGTGTGTGTGTTGTAGTGAAGTAGCGTGTTATTAGTGTGTACACTATCGTGTGTGTGTGTTGTAGTGAAGGAGTGTGTTATTAGTGTGTACACTATCATGTGTGTGTGTGTGTTGTAGTGAAGCAGTGTGTAATTAGTGTGTATACTATCATGTGTGTGTGTGTTGTAGTGAAGCAGTGTGTTATTAGTGTGTACACTATCATGTGTGTGTGTGTTGTAGTGAAGCAGTGTGTTATTAGTGTGTACTCTATCATGTGTGTGTGTGTTGTAGTGAAGCAGTGTGTTATTAGTGTGTACACTATCATGTGTGTGTGTGTTGTAGTGAAGCAGTGTGTTATTAGTGTGTACACTATCATGTGTGTGTGTGTTGTAGTGAAGCAGTGTGTTATTAGTGTGTACACTATCATGTGTGTGTGTGATGTAGTGAAGCAGTGTGTTATTAGTGTGTACTCTCATGTGTGTGTGTGTTGTAATGAAGCAGTGTGTTATTAGTGTGTACACTATCATGTGTGTGTGTTTTGTAGTGAAGCAGTGTGTTATTAGTGTGTACACTATCATGTGTGTGTGTGTGTTGTGAAGGAGTGTGTTATTAGTGTGTACACTCATGTGTGTGTGTGTTGTAGTGAAGCAGTGTGTTATTAGTGTGTACACTATCATGTGTGTGTGTGTTGTAGTGAAGTAGTGTGTTATTAGTGTGTACACTATCATGTGTGTGTGTGTGATGTAGTGAAGCAGTGTGTTATTAGTGTGTACACTATCATGTGTGTGTGTGTGTTGTGAAGGAGTGTGTTATTAGTGTGTACACTCATGTGTGTGTGTGTTGTAGTGAAGCAGTGTGTTATTAGTGTGTACACTATCATGTGTGTGTGTCTTATAGTGAAGCAGTGTGTTATTAGTGTGTACACTATCATGTGTGTGTGTGTGTGTGAGATAGTGAAGCAGTGTGTTATTAGTGTGTACACTATCGTGTGTGTGTGTGTTGTGAAGCAGTGTGTTATTAGTGTGTACACTATCATGTGTGTGTGTGTGTTGTAGTGAAGCAGTGTGTTATTAGTGTGTACTCTATCATGTGTGTGTGTGTGTGTGTGTGTGAGATAGTGAAGCAGTGTGTTATTAGTGTGTACACTATCATGTGTGTGTGTGTGTTGTAGTGAAGCAGTGTGTTATTAGTGTGTACACTATCATGTGTGTGTGTGTGTTGTAGTGAAGCAGTGTGTTATTAGTGTGTACTCTATCATGTGTGTGTGTGTGTGTGTGTGAGATAGTGAAGCAGTGTGTTATTAGTGTGTACACTATCATGTGTGTGTGTGTGTTGTAGTGAAGCAGTGTGTTATTAGTGTGTACTCTATCATGTGTGTGTGTGTGTGTGTGAGATAGTGAAGCAGTGTGTTATTAGTGTGTACACTATCATGTGTGTGTGTGTGTTGTAGTGAAGCAGTGTGTTATTAGTGTGTACTCTATCATGTGTGTGTGTGTGTGTGTGTGAGATAGTGAAGCAGTGTGTTATTAGTGTGTACACTATCATGTGTGTGTGTGTGTTGTAGTGAAGCAGTGTGTTATTAGTGTGTACTCTATCATGTGTGTGTGTGTGTGTGTGTGAGATAGTGAAGCAGTGTGTTATTAGTGTGTACACTATCATGTGTGTGTGTGTGTTGTAGTGAAGCAGTGTGTTATTAGTGTGTACTCTATCATGTGTGTGTGTGTGTGTGTGAGATAGTGAAGCAGTGTGTTATTAGTGTGTACACTATCATGTGTGTGTGTGTGTTATAGTGAAGGAGTGTGTTATTAGTGTGTACACTATCATGTGTGTGTGTGATGTAGTGAAGCAGTGTGTTATTAGTGTGTACACTATCATGTGTGTGTGTGTTATAGTGAAGCAGTGTGTTATTAGTGTGTACACTATCATGTGTGTGTGTGATGTAGTGAAGCAGTGTGTTTAGTGTGTACACTATCATGTTTGTGTGTGTTATAGTGAAGCAGTGTGTTATTAGTGTGTACACTATCATGTGTGTGTGTGAGATAGTGAAGCAGTGTGTTATTAGTGTGTACACTATCGTGTGTGTGTGTGTTGTGAAGGAGTGTGTTATTAGTGTGTACACTCATGTGTGTGTGTGTTGTAGTGAAGCAGTGTGTTATTAGTGTGTACACTATCGTGTGTGTGTGATGTAGTGAAGCAGTGTGTTATTAGTGTGTACACTATCATGTGTGTGTGTCTTATAGTGAAGCAGTGTGTTATTAGTGTGTACACTATCATGTGTGTGTGTGTGTTGTAGTGAAGCAGTGTGTTATTAGTGTGTACTCTATCATGTGTGTGTGTGTGTGTGTGAGATAGTGAAGCAGTGTGTTATTAGTGTGTATACTATCATATGTGTGTGTGTTGTAGTGAAGCAGTGTGTTATTAGTGTGTATACTATCATGTGTGTGTGTGATGTAGTGAAGGAGTGTGTTATTAGTGTGTACACTGTTGTGTGTGTGTGTGTGTGTTGTAGTGAAGGAGTGTGTTATTAGTGTGTACACTATCATGTGTGTGTGTGTTGTAGTGAAGCAGTGTGTTATTAGTGTGTACACTATCATGTGTGTGTGTGTTGTAGTGAAGCAGTGTGTTATTAGTGTGTACACTATCATGTGTGTGTGTGATGTAGTGAAGCAGTGTGTTATTAGTGTGTACACTATCATGTGTGTGTGTGTTGTAGTGAAGCAGTGTGTTATTAGTGTGTACACTGTTGTGTGTGTGTGTGTTGTAGTGAAGCAGTGTGTTATTAGTGTGTACACTATCATGTGTGTGTGTGTTGTAGTGAAGCAGTGTGTTATTAGTGTGTACACTATCATGTGTGTGTGTGTTGTAGTGAAGCAGTGTGTTATTAGTGTGTACACTATCATGTGTGTGTGTGTTGTAGTGAAGCAGTGTGTTATTAGTGTGTACAATATCATGTGTGTGTTTTGTAGTGAAGCAGTGTGTTATTAGTGTGTACACTATCATGTGTGTGTGTGATGTAGTGAAGCAGTGTGTTATTAGTGTGTACACTATCATGTGTGTGTGTGTTGTAGTGAAGCAGTGTGTTATTAGTGTGTACACTATCATGTGTGTGTGTGTTGTAGTGAAGCAGTGTGTTATTAGTGTGTACACTATCATGTGTGTGTGTGATGTAGTGAAGCAGTGTGTTATTAGTGTGTACACTATCATGTGTGTGTGTGATGTAGTGAAGCAGTGTGTTATTAGTGTGTACACTATCATGTGTGTGTGTTGTAGTGAAGCAGTGTGTTATTAGTGTGTACACTGTTGTGTGTGTGTGTGTTGTAGTGAAGGAGTGTGTTATTAGTGTGTACACTATCATGTGTGTGTGTGTTGTAGTGAAGCAGTGTGTTATTAGTGTGTACACTGTTGTGTGTGTGTGTGTTGTAGTGAAGGAGTGTGTTATTAGTGTGTACACTATCATGTGTGTGTGTGTTGTAGTGAAGCAGTGTGTTATTAGTGTGTACACTATCATGTGTGTGTGTTGTAGTGAAGCAGTGTGTTATTAGTGTGTACACTATCATGTGTGTGTGTGTTGTAGTGAAGCAGTGTGTTATTAGTGTGTACACTATCATGTGTGTGTGTGTTGTAGTGAAGCAGTGTGTTATTAGTGTGTACACTATCATGTGTGTGTGTGTTATAGTGAAGCAGTGTGTTATTAGTGTGTACACTATCATGTGTGTGTGTGTTGTAGTGAAGCAGTGTGTTATTAGTGTGTACACTATCATGTGTGTGTGTGATGTAGTGAAGCAGTGTGTTATTAGTGTGTATACTATCATGTGTGTGTGTGTTATAGTGAAGCAGTGTGTTATTAGTGTGTACACTATCATGTGTGTGTGTGTGTTGTGAAGCAGTGCGTTATTAGTGTGTATACTATCATGTGTGTGTGTGTTATAGTGAAGCAGTGTGTTATTAGTGTGTACACTATCATGTGTGTGTGTGTTGTAGTGAAGCAGTGTGTTATTAGTGTGTACACTATCATGTGTGTGTGTGTTGTAGTGAAGCAGTGTGTTATTAGTGTGTACACTATCATGTGTGTGTGTGTTGTAGTGAAGCAGTGTGTTATTAGTGTGTACACTATCATGTGTGTGTGTGTTGTAGTGAAGCAGTGTGTTATTAGTGTGTATACTATCATGTGTGTGTGTGTTGTAGTGAAGCAGTGTGTTATTAGTGTGTACACTATCATGTGTGTGTGTGTTGTAGTGAAGCAGTGTGTTATTAGTGTGTACACTATCATGTGTGTGTGTGTTGTAGTGAAGCAGTGTGTTATTAGTGTGTACACTATCATGTGTGTGTGTGTTGTAGTGAAGCAGTGTGTTATTAGTGTGTACACTATCATGTGTGTGTGTGTTATAGTGAAGCAGTGTGTTATTAGTGTGTACACTATCATGTGTGTGTGTGTTGTAGTGAAGCAGTGTGTTATTAGTGTGTACACTATCATGTGTGTGTGTGATGTAGTGAAGCAGTGTGTTATTAGTGTGTACACTATCATGTGTGTGTGTGATGTAGTGAAGCAGTGTGTTATTAGTGTGTACACTATCATGTGTGTGTGTGTTGTAGTGAAGCAGTGTGTTATTAGTGTGTACACTATCATGTGTGTGTGTGTTGTAGTGAAGCAGTGTGTTATTAGTGTGTACTCTCATGTGTGTGTGTGTTGTAATGAAGCAGTGTGTTATTAGTGTGTACACTATCATGTGTGTGTGTTTTGTAGTGAAGCAGTGTGTTATTAGTGTGTACACTATCATGTGTGTGTGTGTTGTAGTGAAGCAGTGTGTTATTAGTGTGTACACTATCATGTGTGTGTGTGTTGTAGTGAAGCAGTGTGTTATTAGTGTGTACACTGTTGTGTGTGTGTGTGTTGTAGTGAAGGAGTGTGTTATTAGTGTGTACACTATCGTGTGTGTGTGTGTGTTGTAGTGAAGCAGTGTGTTATTAGTGTGTACACTATCATGTGTGTGTGTGTTGTAGTGAAGCAGTGTGTTATTAGTGTGTACACTATCATGTGTGTGTGTGTTGTAGTGAAGCAGTGTGTTATTAGTGTGTACACTATCATGTGTGTGTGTGATGTAGTGAAGCAGTGTGTTATTAGTGTGTACACTATCATGTGTGTGTGTGATGTAGTGAAGCAGTGTGTTATTAGTGTGTACACTATCATGTGTGTGTGTGTTGTAGTGAAGCAGTGTGTTATTAGTGTGTACACTATCATGTGTGTGTGTGATGTAGTGAAGCAGTGTGTTATTAGTGTGTACACTATCATGTGTGTGTGTGTTGTAGTGAAGCAGTGTGTTATTAGTGTGTACACTGTTGTGTGTGTGTGTGTTGTGAAGCAGTGTGTTATTAGTGTGTACACTATCATGTGTGTGTGTGTTGTAGTGAAGCAGTGTGTTATTAGTGTGTATACTGTTGTGTGTGTGTGTTGTAGTGAAGCAGTGTGTTATTAGTGTGTCTCAGTACTTTCCTCATGAGAGTAATGAGAAACAAAAAGAGCAGTGGTGGTGGTGGTGTGTGTGTGTGTGTGTGTGTGATTTGAGATTTGGCAGTTACAGTAATAGCGATCCATTGACATACTTTACCTTTCCTTTCCAGAAACAGCCTTAATGTTTGTACACAGGTGGTGTTCAGGTGGTACGTCCAGTGATTTGCCTCCTTTGTCGTATATTCCCACTTGTTTAAGAAGCTCTCAGCTTTGTCATTAGCTGCAGTCCAGTTTCTAATTTTCAGAACCAGACTGATGAAAGCTTCCCCATCATAATAGAATCGAATCAATCCTTTCTGGGTGCCGTCATCCTCGAGGTCACATCTGTACACCCTGTGTAGTGTATGATTACCTGCACATACACACACATATACACACACAACCACACACAGTAACTGCAGGTTTTTTCTGAATTGTTGATAGGTTGTGACAGTATTAACTTCTAAATTTCTATTTAAAATTCTAAATATTTAATTAAGCAATAAAGCAAAAAAAAAAGTATTGATAATTAGGACAAAAACACTAATGTCAGTGTGATGTTGATTTGTAGATTTTTATCAACAGTTCTATAAACAATAAATTAATTGTGTGACTGTAATTGCAGATACAGTAGGGTAAAATAAAAATGAGATTTTATTCCAGCAATGAAAACAGTTCCCAAAGAAGCAACAGCTGGATGTAAATTGTTGGTTGGTCTTCTGTCTGTTCTCACCTTTAGTATGATTGAAATGTTCCACTATTTGATTTAGATGATAATGGAGGTCGTCGATTTCACGCCACATTCGGTTCTTCTCATACTTCCAGTAATCATCATCAATGTTCTCTATCCAGTCCGCCTTTGAGATGATCTTTGAGCTGCAGTAGCACACAAACTGCTCACCATCCAGTTCACCAACTGTGGTGTTCATGGCTGGTGTGATAGCAGTGACGTACTGCAGCATGTGACTGGCTAGAAAAGTGTAAATAAAATTATTTAAGTGCTGTTCTGTCTTGTCTTAAAAATAGAATTCAGTTAATATTTTAACAATTAAACTATCCATTTTGTGAAATGAACAGCTGTAACGATTACATTTAGCCCGGTGATGGGTTGGTACTCCATCCAAGGTGTCCTCTGCCTTGTGCCCCGAGTCCACTGGGATATTCTCCAGGTTTCCCTGTAACCCTGTGTAGGAGAAGTGGTATAGAGGATAGAATGCTCATTATAATTCCAGGCAGAAATCCCCCTTCTTCATTAACCCAAGTAAAGGTTTGCAATTCAGACATCCTTTTGCTGTAAATCCACAAAGTGCCGATGTGGACATGTAAACATTGTGTGTTATTCTTCATGATTTGTGATGCAGCAATCCTGTCTGGTATCCGTTTTTTTATTGTACCTATTTATTTTAAAATAACAAAGTTTGAGTTCTTGCTTTAGCAGCTTATGAGAAAAAGCTGGTTTATCTGCCTTTAATCTTCAACACTAGTTTCAGACAAAACTGGATTTCTGAACACTTCTTCAAACATTGTAGCACTGTGAAATATTTATCTTCTACAACATAAAAGGAAATAGAGTCTTAGAATTATTATACTTGACCTCTTACATGGCTCATACTTGGCTCAGATAGATGTCTTGATTCGTTTGATTTGAGTAGGACCTCGTAATCATTGTTCCTTGTGGGATGGGGTGAGGTTACATGGCGGTTACCACCACTACAAAGTGTAAAAATGCTTAATGTTATAAAATTGATTTCACTTTTTTTTTTTTTTTTTTTACATTTGTATTGTATTTTTTGCTGCAATAATTCTAATCATTCTTTTAATTCTTTATTTCACATTGGATTTGACTGAAAATGTATTTAACTCAGGCAGAATATTAAACAATAATGGCCTGTAAGGTACCACTTATTTGTCTGGTAAACCGTTCACTGACAAACTCAAAGGAGGGTTAAAATCCTGTGCTCTGAGATCATTCACAAATTAAGATAACTTAAGTCAGTGCAGTATCACCTATCTCAGAAGGCTTTTAACCTTCTAAGACCTTAGCTTGCATTTTAGATTTCTTCTACCTATTTGGGGTTAGGAGGAACCAATAAATATAATAACCAGATATTATCTTTGAACATGAAGCCACTTCTTTTTGTGTAGAACAGGTTCCAGTTACAAAGAATTAAGTATTAGGATGCACACAACCAAAAACGTGATGTCCTCGTATGAGGACACCAGGTTGTAGGAGGTTAAGGCTTAGAACATAAATATTTCACAATGCCACTTTAAATAAAGGGTAAAATCAATCTTTGAATGTGTTTACAAGCTTCAAATGGAAATAATTTTATATCCTTAAAGTGTTTCACGAATATGACCTCACAAGTGCTATTACTGTTGAATAAGGAACTAAAACAAGGGTTAAGATACAAAATATGTACTTGTAAACAATTCACACCACCTAACGGTCGTTTATTTATTTTTAGCTTATTTATCTACTGCCATGGTATCTTGTCCCTTGACAGCCTGTTGTTATTACACAGTGCCTTGGGAATAGAGCTGTAAGACCATAGCAAGTGTGTCAAAAAGTGTCTGTGAATGTTTTTACGACTGATTACGTTGATTATGTTTCTAGACTTTAATCACTACTAGAGCACATGTCCTTCAAAAGTCTACAAAAGTACGTAAAGATTTCTAGGTGGACCTGGGGGCATCTGAAAAGCTGAATATCCCCAATCACCAAAATACCAAATTCACATACCACACATTAACACAGTGTTTAGCCTTAACCTGCTAGTTACCTCTCAGCTACAGTGCTGTATTATAAACAATCTGACTGCAGGTCGAGGATTCCATTGAGAAAAGTGAAGGGAGAGAGAGAGAGAGAGAGAGAGAGAGAGAGCGAGGCACAGAAAGTGAAGAGGAGAGAGAGAGAGAGAAAGAGAGGCACACAAAGTGAAGAGGAGAGAGAGAGAGAGAAAGAGAGGCACACAGAGTGAAGAGGAGAGAGAGAGAGAGAGAGAGAGAGAGAGAGAGGCACAGAAAGTGAAGAGGAGAGAGAGAGAGAAAGAGAGGCACACAAAGTGAAGAGGAGAGAGAGAGAGAGAGGCACAGAAAGTGAAGAGGAGAGAGAGAGAAAGAGAGAGAGAGAGAGAGAGAGAGAGAGAGGCACAGAAAGTGAAGAGGAGAGAGAGAGAGAGAGAGAGAGAGGCACACAAAGTGAAGAGGAGAGAGAGAGAGAGAGAGAGAGAGAGAGAGAGAGAGAGGCACAGAAAGTGAAGAGGAGAGAGAGAGAAAGAGAGAGAGAGAGAGAGAGAGAGAGAGAGAGAGAGAGAGAGGCACACAAAGTGAAGGGGAGAGAGAGAGAGAGAAAGAGAGAGAGAGAGAGAGAGGCACACAGTGAAGAGGAGAGAGAGAGAGAGAGAGAGAGAGAGAGAGAGAGAGAGAGAGAGAGGCACAGAAAGTGAAGAGGAGAGAGAGAGAGAGAGAGAGAGAGAGAGAGAGAGAGAGAGAGAGGCACAGAAAGTGAAGAGGAGAGAGAGAGAGGGAGCGAGAGAGAGGCACAGAAAGTGAAGAGGAGAGAGAGAGGGAGAGAGAGAGAGGGAGAGAGAGAGAGGCACAGAAAGTGAAGAGGAGAGAGAGAGAAAGAGAGAGAGAGAGAGAGAGAGAGAGAGGCACAGAAAGTGAAGAGGAGAGAGAGAGAAAGAGAGAGAGAGAGAGAGAGAGAGAGAGAGAGGCACACAAAGTGAAGAGGAGAGAGAGAGAGAGAGAGAGAGAGAGAGAGAGAGAGAGAGAGAGGCACAGAAAGTGAAGAGGAGAGAGAGAGAGAGAGAGGCACAGAAAGTGAAGAGGAGAGAGAGAGAGGGAGAGAGAGAGAGGCACAGAAAGTGAAGAGGAGAGAGAGAGGGAGAGAGAGAGAGAGGGAGAGAGAGAGAGGCACAGAAAGTGAAGAGGAGAGAGAGAGAGAGAGAGAGAGAGAGAGAGAGAGAGGCACACAAAGTGAAGAGGAGAGAGAGAGAGAGGCACACAGTGAAGAGGAGAGGGAGAGAGAGAGAGAGAGAGAGAGAGAGAGAGAGAGAGAGAGAGAGAGAGGCACAGAAAGTGAAGAGGAGAGAGAGAGAGAGAGAGAGAGGCACAGAAAGTGAAGAGGAGAGAGAGAGAAAGAGAGAGAGAGGCACAGAAAGTGAAGAGGAGAGAAAGAGAGAGAGAGAGAGAGAGAGAGAGAGAGAGGCACAGAAAGTGAAGAGGAGAGAGAGGATATCGGCTCTTCACCTGGCATCACCATTATCTTTCATACATTAAAAAACCCAATATAAATGATGACATTAATAGCACGATCGCATACAGCCAAATTTAACAGGGAAATGTTATAGGGGCCTGAAAGCGTATATATCCCCGGGGTAAACTTTGAGTGATTCACAACATAAAATAATTAGTCGTGATTTTAGAAAAGCGGGTGTCGGACAGGAGGACCGCGTCTCTTAAACTCACAAATCATGGAGAATAAGATGTAATAATATTTCCATGTCCGCAGCAGAGTACTGTGGATTTACAGCCAGAAGAACCGCAGTCTGGTACACCCACGTGTGTTACAGGTCTTACAGTAAAACTCTCTAGTTCAGCACAATATACCGGCTGTTATTGCTAGATTGAAAGAATTTATACTTCAGAACTCACCTGTTAATGGTCCAAAAGAACCTAACAATAAGAAAAATACAATAAATAGCATTTTTTTATCGGTGTTCTGCTCTCTCACTCCGTGAGCTAAAACTTATAGGGCTCTAGTGGTTTGTTCTAGAAAGATCGCTGCCCAGGTGCAGGGTTGCCAGATTGGACTGAAGATTTCCACCCCAAGCTTAAAACCCGCCCATTTCAAAAAAATACCAGCCCAAAATGCATACTGTTATAACTAATCCAATAACAAACAGTTATAACAGTTAATAACTTTGTGATATGGGCTTAACGAGTACAACAATTACAACAAGCCGCTAATCAAGCCGCTGATTGGACAGGAGTCGCCTCAACCTTATTGGCTAATCTGATCCATATTATTAAAACGTCAACATTACATATTATACTTTATTGTAAAGTTCGTTTGAATGGAAAAAAATAATAAAATATCATGTTTATAGTAAAACAAAATAAAATAAAAACCCGCCAGTTGCATCAAAAAACAGCCGAAATTTTATCAACCCGCTCAATGCATTTTACCCGGTTAGACGAGACCAAAATAATCCCCGTTGGGAGGAGACCGCCCAACCTGGCAACACTGTCCAGGTGAGGCGGTGACGTAACAGCAAGAAAGCCCTTCCCTTTCCTACAGGATGAAGAGGGCTTTTTAATTAAAGTCGCGGAAATAATATGAACTCTTTGTACACTGACAAATAAATAGGTGAGGCTAGAGGAAAATAGAAATAAAATAAATGCATAAGAATCAATTATTACACAAAGCAAGCTCTTCTTTAACAAAGGATTGTGCAGCAATACAATTAAAATTCTTTTATTTCTTTTGCAAAATACATCAAAATAGTATATACAATTTTAAACATAGTCAATAATTTACAAATACAGCTGTGACATATATTTCTGCCTTTCTATTATTTGTATATTTTGCACAAGATATCTTTCAACCACACACATTGAATTAAATATTTCTGCAAGTTTAATACATGCAGTTGTTTGTATTAAACGCGTTGTACTGAATCTGAGCCTTGTAGTTTCAGTGCACGCGCACAGAGGGCGCTATCACTACACTCACGTGCTCCGTAAACTCTTACACTGATTGTGCTCGTGTTCTTTACTGCTTCATTTGTATAGAATCATAAAATTTGACTTTTTATCTCGTACATGTGCAATCATTTTGCGTGTCCCCTTAGATTTATTTTTTAAAAAGCCAAAAAACAAACAAACAAACAAAAGAAAAATAAAAGTAAGGTGATAACATTGCTCCAAGTGCTTGTGAAAACAGATAATCCCAGTTAAAAATAATGTGAATAATTAACTCATGACACTGTTTACACATATTGTTCAACCATGAAATATATTCATACCTCCATATTAATTCTGTTTGACTGAAATACATTATTATTATTATTATGTTTTACATTCTTATTAAAGAAGAATAATTTTACGTGAATAATTGGACATTTTGCGTTTTGAACATTATGTCAAATGGCAACACAATTCATTCACATATTACACTGCTACTGAAACTCATCCTGAATTATTCAACAATGAATCATGTGATGGATCGACTGATCCTCATGCTGTTAATCTGCTGACTAAGTAATAGAGGAAGCAAAACTCATCTCTTACTTAACAGGGGGTTTAGAGATTCTAGATGACATTTAACGCTCTGACTGTCTTCACAGATACTTCCACCTGATAGAGAGAGAGCGTGTGTTTCTGTGTATGTGTGTGTGTGTGTGTGTTTGGGTGTGTGTGTGTGTGTGTGTGTGTGAGCAGGAGGTATTATGTTACAGAGCATGTACGGCTGTGAGCTGGAGAATGACGGCACCACTAGAGGATCAGTTATGATGGAGAAAATTTTATTAGTCTATTAGTCCCCCCCCCCCATTGAGAGTAGCCAGGTGGAGGAACGGGAAAGCAGCCTTTATGTTGACATTAGAGATAATGAAGATTCAGATGCTGAGATGGAAGCAGAACCTGTTTTTAAAGTAAGAAAAAGTCGAAAAGTAAGAGCAACAAGCAGGCTAAAAAACACGAGACAGATGTGGTAGAAAGTGATAGAGGCTCCACGGACTCAAGTTGGTCACAGTGCTCACAGTCAGACGAAAGGGAGACGGTCTACACACCAGCAGAAATATCAGCATTTTTGAAAAACACCAACGGCAAAAGGTCAGTGAATATCGAAGAATTTTTCCCAGACACTGAACAGTTTGTTCAAGATGTTAAAAAGTTAATGCCGGTGTGGTGTGTTTGAAAAAACTGAAATTTATGGTCTGAAGGCCATAGTGACCAAACTTAGAAAGAACACTGAAGGTTCTTTATAGACTGCTGAGCTCTGTTACACTTAACCAACTGATTAATTGCACTATGTGGGTGACATTTTATTATTAAATAATGAGTGCCATCACTGCTGTAACCCTTAACATCAGTGGTGCCAGGGACCACAGAAAGAGAGCGGCAGTGTATGAGACATTAGTGCATGGATGTTGTTTTCCTGCAGGAAACTTATAGCGATTCTGGAAACTCCTCGACTCCTCCACAGTCTTATGATGTTGAAGAAGTTTTAAAAGGCAGGCTTGTAAAAGTGCGAGCGTGTTATGAGAATGAGGTGTTTGTTTTTATTTGTGTGTACGCTCCCACCCTAAGTGTGGAGAGAATGGTGTTCTTTTGGTGCACTTCGTCCAACATTTTAAGCACTGTCATTGGTTCCTGTTGTCAGAGTGAAGTTTTAATCATTGGTGGGGATTTTAACTGCACTGCAGACGTTTTATACAGGAACCATTTAGAAGCTCATGCTGCCTCTCGCAAACGCCTGTGTGAGTTTATCACAACACATGACCTGAGTGATGTTTGAAGGAATTTCCACGAAACAAAGAGACAATACACCTGGTCCCATTGTAAAGAGAACTTCCTCTCACTAGCAAGGCTTGATCGATTTTATACTTTCAAACATCAGCTGAATATTTTTAGGTCCTGTGTTATTTATCCAGTGGGTTTTACGGATCATTTTATGGTACAGTTCACTTTTAAGAAGAGCAATGTAAAGCCACGTAATGCATACTGGCAATTTAATGCTGCTCTTTTAGATGATGTTAATTTTAGAGAGAGCTTTACTTTCTTTTGGAGTGTTTTTAGGCTCCAGAAGCCGACTTTTTTGCAGCTGTGCAAGAGGTGGAGGAAGATTTTCTCAGAAATCTTCCTGAATAACTGAGTCAGCTTGGAAACTTGACTGGGAGCTGACCCTCGATGGGTTGGAGGTTGCGATTGACAGCATGCAGAAGGGGCAGTCACCTGGCATCGATGGGCACTCGGTTGAGTTTTTCAAGGCTTTCTGGTCAGTGATAGGGCAGGACTTGCTGGAAGTGCTGAGGGCGAGCATAAACGAAGGCAGACTGCCTCTGAGTAGCCGCAGAGCAGTCCTGACCCTACTTCCAAAGAAAGGTGATCAGACTGACCTCAGGAACTGGCGCTCTGTCTCCTTTTTCTGCACAGACTGTAAGGTGCTCTCAAAAGCATTGGCAATAAGACTAGGGAAGGTGATGGAGCAAATCGTCCACCTTGACCAGATGTACTGTGTGCCTGGCAGATCTATCCACGACAATGTACACTTCATTCATGACATTTTGAAGACTGGTCCTATTTTCATAGATCAGCAGAAGGCTTTTGACCGGGTTGAACACTAGTATTTATGGAGGGCGCTAGAGAATTTTGGGTTCAGCTTTGGGGTCAAGGGCATGATCCAGGTGCTGTACAATAACATTGAGAGCGTACTGAAAGTTAACGGTGGTTTATGTGTACCTTTTAAAGTGTATAGGGGTATTAGGCAGGGCTGCTCTCTGTCTGGCATGGTATACACCCTAGCCATAGAACCACTGCTATGTAAGATAAGAAGTAAGATTACTGGTCTGTCTATACCAAGGTGCAATATCCCATACTGTGTTTCTGCTTATGCCGATGATGATGTTGTGATGGTGAATGATCAAAGAGACACTGATATTTTAACTGGCCTCATAAGAAAGTTTAATGTGATATCTTCTGCAAAAGTAAACTGGAACAAAAGTGAAGCCACTTTATTGGGGATTGGAAAGGTTGGGAGCCATGTCTCCCAGATAAATTAACATGGAAAACCATAACAGACTTTCTGTAGCTAAGACTCTCCTTTCATGTAATACTAGTAATATTGGTTTGATGCCTAACTTTCTTTCTCTGTGTGTCTGCAGTCCGTCCTGAGGTGTCGCTGTTCCAGAAACACTCACCTTCTCCAAAGATGGTGTGTCACGCTACAGGTTTCTTCCCCAAAGAGGTGATGATCTCCTGGAGGAAGGACGGAGAGGACGTGAACGAGGACGTGGAGCTCAGAGAGACGTTACCCAACCAGGATGGAAGCTTCCAGAAGAGAAGCATTCTGAAAGTCCCAGCTGAGGATCTGCAGAAACACACCTACACCTGTGTGATTCAGCACAGCAGCTTGAAGGAGACACAAAAGGTGAGACATATTTTCCTATAATATTACAGATTTACAGTGAAAGCTGACTTTATTGATGACACAGAGTTTGACTTATCCTGAACAGGGTTGTCATGGTGATTAAAATGATGCTTAAATAACAATTTCTTACATTATCCTCCAAAAAGAATTAAAGGAATTTGTCACATCCACCCTTCAACATTACAAATTACGTTATTTAAATACATGTTATATAGCAGCGGAAATCATTAACACACTGACACTAAAGACCTACCCTAATTAACTCAGAAGGTGGGGATGTTGATGACATCATTCAGAATTTCACATAATGTATGCAACTTTATAGTTTTACTGTATATGTGATGATTTACAAAAACTATTTCTGAATTTTACAGACACACACTCGCTGCAGTTCCTCTACACCAACTACACACCAGGAACAAATTTCCCAGAATTCACTGCTGTGGGTCTGGTGGATGGACAGCAGTTTGTATATTATGACAGTAACAACAGGAAGATGATCCCAAAGACAGAGTGGATACAGAAGATCAGTGCTGATGATCCGGATTACTGGAACAGAGAGACAGAGCGACTGCAGTATGATCAGGAAGATATCCGTCAACTTTTGTATACAGTAATGAAAAACGATCACAATAAAGGTAAAGATGAACACAATTTTTAAAGCATTTTGTAACAATCAGAGATAAAGCTGTAACTTTAATCCTGCCTTCACACGAACAAATCACAGGGCACTCTCTTGGGTTTGTGGCCTTGTTTGTTAGTTCAAATGAGAAATAGCTAAAGAAATATATAAATAACTTTTAATGAAAATTGCAAATTGCTATGGTGTAAAAATAATAAAACATTTGGAGTCGTGCTTTTATCTGAAAATAATCAACTACAGAGCGGTACCTGTAACGTGTGTGTGTGTATGTGTGTGTGTGTGTGTGTGTGTGCAGGAGGTCACACACTCCAGAGGATGTACGGCTGTGAGCTCCATGATGACAGCAGCACTAGAGGATATGATCAGTACGGTTATGATGGAGAAGATTTCATCAGTCTGAATCTGAAAACTCTCACATGGACTGCAGCTAATGATAAAGCTGAGATCATGAAGAACATGTGGGATAATGATCCTGGATTTACTGTGGACCAGAGAAACTACCTGGAGAAGGAGTGTATCGAAGGGTAGAGAAGTTTGTGTCTTATGGCAGAGAGACTCTGGAGAGGAAAGGTAAAGTGTGTGATTTGCTCTATTACACACACACACACACACACACAAATAGTTCTGTAGATATTTATCTACTTGTGAAAGACTTTTACTCTTCACCTGTATGTTTATCTATATTAGCTCTATAAACTGAACTGTCATTCACGTCCTGGTAACCAACCTGATGAGTTCTAATATTTCTGTCTCTGTGTGTCTCTGCAGTTCGTCCTGAGGTGTCACTGTTCCAGAAACGCTCGCCTTCTCCAGAGGTGGTGTGTCACGCTACAGGTTTCTTCCCCAAAGAGGTGAATATCACCTGGAGGAAGGACGGAGAGGACGTGAACGAGGACGTGGAGCTCAGAGAGACGTTACCCAACCAGGATGGAAGCTTCCAGAAGAGAAGCATTCTGAAAGTCCCAGCTGAGGATCTGCAGAAACACACCTACACCTGCGTGATTCAGCACAGCAGCTTGAAGGAGGAGTTAGTGCTAGAAGTACCAAAAGGTCCTGATCAACTCCACATACAGTATAAACAATAAATCTGATTTCCTGATGCAGCAGATAATAAAGACTCTGTGCTGATTTAACAGGTGGAGGACTGATGCCTATCATCGTTGGTGTTCTCGTGGCTCTCGTTGTTCTCGTTGCTGGAATTATGGTCTGGAAGAAGAAGAACTCTGGTGAGAGAAGGAAGGAGGCAGATGTGAAGTTTTCAGAGAACCGATTTACACTTTCTAATTCTTGAAGGAGATTTGATGAATATTTTGCTTGTTTTTAATCTGAACTGATAAATAACTGTCTGTTCATCATCTGTGTTTCAGGCTTCAAACGTGCTCCAGCCTCTGAAGGAGATTCTTCCTCTGACAACTCTTAAAGTGTGACTGTGTGTCTTCCTGCTGAAGTGAGAGAGTAAGACATGATGATGTTTACAGTGTCATATGGAATAAAAATCTGTGTGTGGACTGAAAATGCAGCAGAAAAACCTGAGCTCACATTAAATCTCAGCTCAGAGCTGATCCTGTTTCTTTCTCTCTGTTTTTCTAGGAGAGACCTGGAGATGGAGATCTGAACATCAACATTGTCTGAATCAGACAGTTTTATTCTCTGATTCTTCTACTGAAAAAAGGACATTTGTGCATTCTGTCTGTGGTACTGGATGTGATTTTCACAGCAAACATGTATAGTTTTTTTTTAATTGTTTTACTGCTGGCCATCCACAATGTGTGACATACTGTGACTTAAAAAATATCACCTAACATACATTTCAGATCAGTCATTTTCAGGTACATTCTTTTGTTTTCATATCCCAGCTTGTTGTAGAATCTGGGATCAAACGTGTCTTTACCTGTTCTACTTACAGTTGGTGCTGAAAACACTGCATCTGCTATGTACTTATTGAATTTTAGTTTGTCTAACTGTTAATAATTATTTTTATATCTTTTTGTATTTGCTCTGTCCTGGTGTTGGTGTGGCTGTTATATGGATTGAGATTTTTTGTCAGCTTGTACTTATATTTTACATTATTACTCTGTAGCTCTTTTTTTATTTAAACTTTCATCAGGTTTTATGAGTCTGACTTCCTCACGTGTCCAGTACTCTGCTTACCTCCACAGATCCAACACTTTTCAAACTATTCTGTCCACAGAGCTGCCATATTCATGTTTTCTTACACCCAAGGCACACTGCTGTTTACCAAGCAAGATTGCCGACTCACAGGTCACCAGTCCATCACAGGGCCACATATAGACGAACAGCCACACACACTCACACTCACTCCTATGGGCAATTTAGAATTACCAATCAACCTAATGTACATGTATTTGGACTGTGGGAGGAAACCGGAGTACCCGGAGTAAACCCACACAGGCACGGGGAAAACATGCAAACTCCACACAGAAAGGCCTGGGAAACCCAGGATTCGGACCCAGGACCTTCTTGCTGTGAGGCAACAATGCTAATCACTAAACCACCATGCTGCCCTCTGTTATTTGTTCTCATGTTCTAGTTAAATAATAGCAGGGCAAAGCATATGATATGACTGCCCCTTTTACTTTCCGCTGAGTAATTATTCACCTAGTGGTCATAAATGGGAACTGCAACATGAACAGAGCACCAGTAACAGAGATCTAAATGGCCAGGGTTTATCCTGCCCCATGCTCTTTGTTTAACAGTTAAATGTCTATGACTATGTATTTAAAATACTAGGGCTAGTTTAAAACACTCTGCAGCTCCCAGGATCTTGTTTTATGTAATGCAATGTAATACATTTCTAAAAATGGCTGAAACTAAATTTAACAGGATTCTTGCTTGTAGTTCTGAAACTTATATCTGAGAATTTAAGGTGGATTAGAATTAACACATTTAGTGCTATATCAAAAGAAAAAGAATGGGCTAACAGCTAAAGGCTATCACCAGAATTACATTAAATCAAAGCTTGAGATACAGCTGATATCACAAATACACATATAAAATATATATCATCTAGTGTTATACAACAAAATAATATACAGATTATGCTTTTAGGGAGACAAAATAAAGAATGGCAGCCAAAGATTGAGGAGAATCTGACCCAGTGTGATCAGTACCCAACTCACTTCACTTATTTTCAAGAGAACTGCAACTAGGGGGCGCTAAAACTATCCATCCATCCATTTTCTATACCCGCTTTATTACTAATTAGGGTCACAGGGGTCTGCTGGAGCCTATCGCAGCACACACTGGGTGAAAGGCAGGGGTACACCCTGGACACGTTACCAGTCAACCTAATGTACATGTTTATGGACTGTGGGAGGAAACGGGAGTACCCGGAGTAAACCCACGCAGGCACGGGGAGGACATGCAAACCTCACACAGGTCGGTTCGAACCCTAACCCAGGACCTTCTGGCTGTGAGGCAACATACTAGCCACTAAGCCACCATGCTGCCCACGCTAAACCTATACAAGTGACAAATACATTTAGAGTGGAACAGAGGTAAAGGTGTAAATGTTACAAAGATTGTGAGAGGTAAAGAGGGCACTATTGAGAGAATAATATCTGTTCATTAGATCTTCATCAGTATTTATGTATAGTCAGTGATGAGGCACAGTCTCATATATACACACGATTCATTGTCATAGCAACAGCCTATTTTACGTTCACAACACATATTCACTGACATGAAAATGGGAGACAAAGGCGGATGAAAGTTTCTTAGTTTCCACAGTGCAGAAAGAAGTTAACTAAACATGAACCACAAACCAAAGTAACATGAACTATACATGCTAAGGACAAGTCTATGGAGAAAGCCTATTAGCAAATATTTCTATTTCACTAAAGGATGATCTTTCATTTTAGGTGCATATTGTTGAAACACATCATCAGTGCCTCTACATTTATTTTCTTAAAAACAAGTACAAAATAAAGACATGCATCTGTTTACACCAGAATATTTTATTGCACTGGAGGATAAACTGAGACGCTTGATACTATAATTATAGCAAATAAAAATAATGCAGAATCCCGAAGCTTGTGCAATTATACAATTAGGCTGTAATTCTGTAATTGTGATTTTACAACCAACAGAGTTTCTTCAACTACAGGGCCATTCAAAATATCAGTTTAAGCTAAACATTCAGTGATAAATAACATTATGCAGACACCTTATTCTTTATGTCTGACAGAAGAGTAGATTACATGTTGATCCACCTTTACATCACGTCTCTTGTTCCTCTTGTTTTTTTTCTTAGAGAACTGGAGTGCAGCGTAATGCAGTGAGTCCGGGTCAGAAACCTGCAGGAAAACATATTAAAATAAAAAAATAAAATATTAATAATAAATTGACTAAGCCTAACTTTTTTCCTCTAGATGTCTCAAGTTCATTAAGCCCTCGTCTCGGACAAACTCCAGAGCCTAGAAACTTTAGCACATGTACATCATTGTTCATGAGAATAAACATTTAAGTGAGTTATGGGAATGGGTATTAGAACTAAAGTAATACTACCGCTATTATTATTATAATATTGGTCATTTTCTCTAGTTATTATTATTCTATTACTCCAGCTTATTTTACTAATACATATTTCCCAGTATTTGGCCCTCGAATTGTATGAGTTTAATTCTCTATAAGTTAAAAACAAGTCATTTGTGAACAATATCAGCTCGGACCTGATGTCCTATCAGTGAAACTTTCAGGAATAAACAGATAGACGCAATAACTTTAATCATTCATCAGGCTCATTACGGAGTCATTACGGGTTAAAAAAAAGTTTATAAAAATGCCAAAAGAAAAAGAAAAAAAAGAAAAAGAAATGTGGATGTCTCCTGCAAAAGCCAAAGCAACAAGAACCAGATGAAAAGTCCAACATGTTTACAGATGCTGAAAAAAAAAACTTGGATACTATTCTGAAGGTAACTCTAAATAACTCTAAATATTAAAAAATAATAATTTAAATATTTATTTATTTTAAATATTTTATTGATTAATCTTATGTTTTTTTCTTTTTTTGAATATATACATATATTTATATATGTACTCTGTATATATTTAAGTAAATAATAAAAACTTGAAGATTTTTACTGAAAAGATGTTCTGGAAAATCCCCGAACGAATGTGCTGATTTCTGTTCTAGTTTGAATCAAGATTAATAAAACTGGCCCTCAGTGTTTCTATTAGTTTTATTTAATTGTAGCGGCAAATTTACCTCATTGTTTTCTTTTACCCCGTTATTTGCTTCAGCACCTAGAGCAACACAAAAAAACAAAAAAAAACTCTTATTATTATTATTATTATTATTATTATTATTATTATTATTATTATTATTATTATTATTATTATTATTATTATTATTATTATTATTAGAGGAGTATATATTTTACCTCTGTGTGTTTTTCTGTGTTTCAGTATAATGAAGATCAGGACAGTGAGAAGAAACACAATCACTGCACCAAACACCACAATCAGCATGAAGAACACAGCAGAACATCCACAATCTTGGAGAAAAATATTAAAGAAAACCTTGTGATTTCTGAACCTGGGTAATATTTTTATCTAAAAATGTACAGAAGCCTTTTGGAAAACAAAAACAACAAACCCGCTGCTCTGTCCAAGTTCTCAGAAAATGTTTTATTTAGGTCTGAAAAATGAAACATTATTTTTTACACTCTCAAGCATCTGAATCTGAACTTTTACTGAAACTCTTCACTCTATAAATGTACCTTTCACGTGTAAATAGGTGGAGTTGCTGAAGATCATTCTCTCAGTGAAGCTGCAGTAATAGAGTCCTGTATCAGAGACGTTTACTGCAGTGATTGTGAGAGACGTTTTACTGCCATGAACAGACATCACTATTCTCTCACTCTCACTAAAGAAGTAACACTTTTGTGATGGAGCTGATGTCAAAAACTTTTTACACCCAAGAAGAAGTGGAACTGAATCACTCGTCTGTTTAAACCAGAAGATGGAACCTGGATCAGTCCGATCATGTTGGCACCAAATAGTGACGTTATCTCCAGCTTCTGCCTCCAAAGTTAAAGAACTCGGAGTCTCTGAGAGCAAACCTGCAACACAGAAAACACTCCACATTTTAACACATCATACATACTTTTTAATTTTATCAGACATGAGCTTTTGTTAAAAAAAAGTGGTGTAATGTGGTGTATAGTAGGATCCAGATTCTTCCTAGTTGTCAACAGAATGTTAATGTTTGTTAATATAGTAATGTAAGAACTGAGATTATAAACACTTACCCATGACACAGAGAAACACAGACAGAATTTCAAAGTGAGCCATTGTTGAATTAACGGCTGAGAGACAAAGAGGAAATGATCTGTGTGGCAAATCAAATGCAGGGTTTATCTCTTTGTGTGTGTGTGTGTCTGTGTGTGTGTGTGTCTGTGTGTGTGTGTCTGTGTGTGTGTGTGTGTCTGTGTGTGTGTCTCTGTGTGTGTGTGTGTCTGTGTCTGCGTGTGTGTGTCTGTGTGTGTGTGTGTCTGTGTGTGTGTGTCTGTGTGTGTCTGTGTGTGTGTGTGTGTCTGTGTGTGTGTGTCTGTGTCTGCGTGTGTGTGTCTGTGTGTGTGTGTGTCTGTGTGTGTGTGTGTGTGTGTGTCTGTGTGTGTGTGTCTGTGTGTGTCTGTGTGTGTGTGTGTGTCTGTGTGTGTGTGTGTGTCTGTGTGTGTCTGTGTGTGTGTGTGTGTGTCTGTGTGTGTGTGTCTGTGTGTGTGTGTCGGGTGGGTGGGCTGTGTCTGTGTGTGTGTCTGTGTGTGTGTGTGTGTGTGTGTGTGTCTGTGTGTGTGTGTGTGTGTGTGTGTGTGTCTGTGTGTGTGTGTGTGTCTGTGTGTGTGTGTGTGTGTGTGTCTGTGTGTGTGTCTGTGTGTGTGTGTGTCTGTGTGTGTGTGTGTGTGTGTGTCTGTGTGTGTGTGTGTGTCTGTGTGTGTGTGTGTGTGTCTGTGTGTGTGTGTGTGTGTGTGTGTGTCTGTGTGTGTGTGTGTGTGTGTGTGTGTGTGTGTGTGTGTGTGTGTGTCTGTGTGTGTGTGTGTCTGTGTGTGTCTGTGTGTGTGTGTGTGTGTCTGTGTCTGTGTGTGTGTGTGTGTGTGTCTGTGTGTGTGTGTGTGTGTCTGTGTGTGTGTGTGTGTGTCTGTGTGTGTGTGTGTGTCGGGTGGGTGGGCTGTGTATTTATAAAGCCTTTGGCAACTAAAAAGGCCCAAGAGAAAAAAAATTCTCCTTATTATCTCTTTAATTTCTCTGAGACATTGATGAGACTGAATGGAGTTTATTATTTCTCAGCTTGAAATAAAACCGTAGTCTAACACACATCTGCTCTCGGGTTTTAGTAAAAGATTTAATGAGTTAAAGATTTGTCAAGATTGTTCAAATATGCTACCAAGCCTATTTCATATATTTTGATATAACAATAACATATGTAAATACATTAATTGCCAAAATTAAGACAATATTCCAGGAAAATATTATTAATATATTAGTTTAGCCCCTTTTTATATTAACACCTGAATGTGATGTGTGATATTCTCTGTGGTACACCATCGCTGGAAAAACGTGGCCTAAACATTTTATATAAATATTTTTGTTTTTTATATGATTATCAGTAGGATGAACTGCTCTATGGATGATAATCTTTCAGGGTGCTTTTTGGTAAGTGAATAGTGGAAAAAGGAAAGCTGTGAGAATGCAGCTCGTGGTCAGGATGATGAAACGCAGGTGAGAGTGTCAGAAGTCTTTGCAGTTCAAATGCAAAAGTCATGCGTGCAAATGGACAGAGAGCCGGGTCTGTGGTTGGAAAATGTTCAGACCACGAAGAGGACAGTTGCAGTTGCAGACTTGTGGTTTAACATGTTTTTTTTTTTGTACAATTCAGTCTACAGGACAGTTAAAACTTGACAGAAGAAATCAAGAAGTTTATTCAAAAATGGACAATTCATAAAACTCTTTTAATTTAAACAGAATGTCCACAGAATAATTAATTTAAAAAAGGAACTGTTTTTCCTATTAATCTAAACATACTAAAAAAAACCCCACATTTTTGCAAATCTATTGCAAATCAGAAATTTCAGACCCTTGGCTCCACATTCTCAAAATTATCAGGGTAATGAAAAGTGTGACACTGATTATAGATATGAATATGTCTTTAAAGATTGATGAGGGTTTATCTGATGGGACGTGATTTGATAAAGCGCACACCTGTGTGTAAAAGATCCCACAATTCACAGTGTAGCTTCTTCTCGCTGGTCTTTTGTGACTGGAAAAGTTATTGCACTTGATCACAGTCCAGTGATCAGTTCTGCTCCTCTCACAGCTCTGTCCTCATGCCACACTGTGAGTAGATTAGCTGTCAGTGTTTGGTGCTAGAATGCATTATTTTTATGTATTCTTTTGCTGAAACACTTTGTCTGTAATTATCATGCTGAGAAAGGGAGAGTCAGCAGAACTGTTAAAGTTCTCACACACTGAATTTTACTGCGGTTTAAAGACCTGCACCCTACTGGTTAGTTTGTACCTGTTCATGTGACTTCACACAAAAACCCCCTCCCACCTCCTAATGAAAGACCAGAGCTCTGAGTGCTTCCTTACTGGCTGCTAGGAAGTCCTGTGTGTTTACTGTAGTGCTGGATTCAGTAAAACTGTCCTAAATCTAGCACTACATTATATTAAAATGTGAAGGAATATACATTTGTGTGGACATTTCTGCTCTAATTTACACCAAACACTCACTCAGGTTCACTCATACGATCTCAGCTGACACAGGAGAGGTGTAAGTGTTTTAGTGTCCAGCAGAGGTCAGTAAGTGTGTGTGTGTGTGTGTGTGTGTGTGTGTGTGTGTGTGCGTGCTTTACATCTGTGTATTCAGTAGGCATACGAAAGAAACCAATTCCTATAAAATATGTACATGTATAAACATATATGTACAGTATATGTATAAATATGTATAAACTAATATCTCCTGTAGTTTCCTAAATATTCAATAAATATTTCTTTTTTAAACAGACAGTGGTAGTCGTGTATATATGAGTTTTATTATTATTATATTTATTTGGATTTAACAGTGAGAAAATACACATAATTTAGACAATATTTAAACATTATTTAACTTACAATTTAAGTTTGAAAATCAAGAGTATGTTTTGGTCTTGTTACTAAATAAAGATTATTACATACATATGAAAGATGGTTATACATTGTTATGTTGTGTTTACATTGTTGTGTACATTGTTGTGTTGTGTACATTATTGTGTTGTTAAATAATAAATAGCAACAATAAATAAATCAATAAATAAATTTGACCATTTATGCTGATATCATTCAACCCTGCCATTACTGTAGGGTATCTAAGTGTGTGTTGAAAGCATCTGCAGAAGTGTGTCAGGAAAGAGAAGTACAGAGGTTTCCAGATGTGATTACTTTCTTAAAATGGTGGTTAAATAGGAGAATAAGCTGACTGATCAAATCACTCAAATCACATACAACATACTCAGTAAAGTATTATTATTATTATTATTATTATTTGTAGTAGTAGTAGTATCTTTTGTCCTGTGGTGTTAAAAAGGACAAAAATGAACTTATCATGTACCATCAGCCGGTACGCAGACGAAAGGTCATATAAATTATGCCTCCTGGACCAATGTCGTAATCCTGCAGCTTCCTGCCACACTGGAGCTGTTTGCCATTGTAGATTAGCCGCTGCTGATCCACTGGTGTTCGTTCTTTCTGGTAGATCTTCATCATCAGCTGATCGACTGTCTCTTCATCAGTGATGTCGTATGTCTTTATCTGTCCCTTCTCATTCTTCACAAACACCTGAAATGAAACGGGGCTCATGGAGATCAGCAGCATCACGGTGGATCCTGAACTCAGACCGTATTGGCTCACAGTCTTCTGGTCATTATCCAGAATCTGACCACTGGCTGAAAGCTTCAGGCGTGAGGCTCTTGCCCCAAAGTGAGGGGCAATGTTCTGCTTCAGTTCACCGATGGTGGTATTTGGCAGAACATTCACATGCTGTGTTGATCCACTTATATCTGTGATGATGAGCTCCATTGTTTTCCCCTTATTAATGACCTGTGTGTTAAAAAAAAAAAGCCAAAGATGCAAATTTATTCCAATAATTTATCATCAATAAGCCAGAAACAGTTTCATCATCATTTTCACTGATGCTATGAGACAAATATTAATAACAAGTAATTGAAGTTTATTAGCACTGTCCAGCACTGTACAAAGAGTTCTGTATTTTTTATTTATTTATTTTAAATAATTGTGATGTAAGCTAAGTGTTTACTTTTTACTAGCCAACATTAAAAAGGATGTGGCAGAAAACAATCCTAGCACTGATACTACCTATACAGTAACTGAATTGAAGTATTTTGTTTAAAAAAAAAAAAAGATAAATTATTATTGAACACACATATAAAAGTCAGCCAGTTTTACTTTATTTTCCTTTTCCTTTGGAGCCTGGTTCCTCTCCAGGTTTCTTCCTCATACCATCTAAGGGAGTCTTTCCTTGCCACAGTCACCTCAGGCTTCTCACTAGGTAATGATACTGTCTAACATTAATCTAGGACTTTTGTCTTATTTTCTGCTATAAAGCTGCTTTGATATAAACTCCATTGTTAAAAGCTCTATACAAATAAAATTGAATTGAATTTATAATATGTGAAGTACATATCATATTTAAAAGAGAGAGAGAGAGAGAGAGAGAGAGAGAGAGAGAGAGAGAATCCTACCTTTGAGTAAACGATGTACTTTATCTCCTTTTTCCAGAACCAGAAAACTGTGGCTCTTTTCCAGCGGACCGCAATTTAACAACAGCACAACAGAACCACAGCCACGCCCCTTATTTACAATTTAACCAATGGGAGGTATGGATGATCTAGCAGAATGAGATCAGGCCCCGCCCCTTCATTTAGGATTTGTTTTCGGCATTTAGGAGTGGCTTTCTGTTTCCCTTCAGCCTCCGTATGTAAGTAACACCCTTTTTAATAAAGTGCTGCCTACATGCATTAATCATTACAGCATTAATAAGATTTTCTGTCTTGTGTCCTGAGGTGTAATATACAGTATACTGCTATAACAACATGTTTGCTTAAATTTAAACTTCACTCTGTAAACAGGAAAGGAACTGGCAGTGAAGAAGACCCCGAGTTTCGAGTTGAGGGTTGTTTTTACTGGTTGTAGGTGGGAGAATTACATGTTGAATCAATAGCCTAGGGGATTATTTTTGGTAGCATTGTGTGATAAGTGAATAATTACTGCATACTCATAATTATTACTCGTAGGTTTACTAAATTAAATGGAATACATTAATCAGACTTCAGTAACTCAAAATCAAGGCCATTAAATAAAGTCAGCTTGGATGAAATGTGCTCTGTGAGCATGAATTTCAGGGACAGAAATCTCTATGAAGTAAAAAGGTGAAAAATTATTACGTAAATTCCTTCTTTAAAATAAATCTGTGCTGGGAATTTATTGTACAGTTAAACCTCCAGTGATCCCAGTATAAACTCCACATCCACCCTGTCCCTGAACTGGACACAGCACTCACAGTGAATAATGTGTTATTGTATAGAGCAGTGAGTTCATGTTTATTGGAACAGTTTGTCTTGCTGGATATTTCTGATCTCAGAGCTCTGAGTGCTTCAGCATAGCCGATCGCTCCTCTCTCTTCGGAAGCGGGATGTTTCCTGTGAGGAGAAGAAAGGAAAGTGATTGTTTGGAATTATTAGTGCCAGCATCACAGGTGGTTTCTGTTTGGTGTATTTCACAGGTGTGCTGGAGAAAGAAAAGGGAAGTTAGGCCTAAAGGTAAAGGTGACGTGAAGGGGAATTCCAGCATCACACATTCCTGTGAGAGGCGTTGTTGCACTTTGGAGAAGGTTCCAGTAGGTGGCTTCAGAGAGGAAATCAAAACACAACACCAGAAACTGAGAGATGATCAGTTTCATTTGTGATCCGATTCCTTGCCAGAGTTTCCAGCCTGTCCTTGCCGGTCCTAATTCCACCTACACCTCAATGATTATCAGTATTTAAGGAAGAAGAAGGGAAGCAAGGTGGAGGGTGTTTGTAGTGGTGTGCTTGGAGTTCTAGTAGATTGGTTATACTAGTGATTATTGTGTTGAAATCTGGTTTTTGACTTGTGCTTGTTTTCCCTTGACTCTGAGCTTGGTTTTCCAATTTGGACTTGTTAGTTGTGTGTGTGTGTGTGTGTTCACTCTGTATATATTGTTCACTGTATATTCTGTTCACTTGTTATAGGAGTGTGGCTGCCATTTTCTTTGGGAGTGGGTTATTTACCTCTTTTTATGTGTAGGGAGTTAGATAAGCCACTGTGTTTTTCTTTTGCTTTAATTTCTGGTTAGGAAGTTGTAAATTATCAAACTGTTATGTTTATTATTTTGGCCTTGGCCCACTCTGATGAAGAACCCATTGTACAGTTGTGCATATATATGTATACATATTCTTATTCACAATATACTAGCGCTTGTGGCAATACTATTGTGTGTCTGTCTTCCCTATCCCTCCAGTAAAGGTATCATCACTGAATCCTGAGCTAATTCCTCTGTGCGGCCTAACCTAGACTACTCACTCAGGTTTATTCACATGATCTCAGCTGACACAGGAGAGGTGTAAGTGTTTGTGTCCAGCAGGTAGGTGTGTGTGTGTGTGTGTGTGTACTCTGATGAGTTATACATATATTTATTCAGTATGCACACAAAAAAAATAAAATTAATTTTTATTATATTTATTATTGTTATAAAAACACGTAAAATATGTGTCTTTAATTATGTTGACCAGGATATTAACTAATGTCTTCTGTACTTTCCTAAATATTCAATAAACATTTCTTTTCAAACAGACACTGGTAGTTGTGTATATGTGAGTTTTATTATTATTATTATTATATTTATTTGGATATAACAGTAAGAAAATACACATTAAAAAAATCACAGCAAGAGTACAATATTTAGACAAGTGACAGCATTTTCCACTTACACATTTAAAGTATGTTTTGGTCTTTTTAATAAATAAAAAGGTGCATTATATTAATGATGTATTTATTAAAGATAGTTGTACATGTGTTGTTACATTATAAATAGAAACAGCAAATAATTTGACCATTTAGGCCATTATTATCTTTTGACCTGTGGTTAAATAGGACAAAAATGATCTCCACATGTTATTTGACCCATCGGCCTCCACGCAGACGGAGGGTCGTATAAATGGTACTTTCTGGACCAATGTCGTAATCCTGCAGCTTCCTGCCACACTGGAGCTGTTGACCGTTGTAGATTAGCCGCTGCTGGTCAACTGGTGTTTGTTCTATCTGGTAGATCTTCATCATCAACTGATCGACTGTCTCTTCATCAGTGATGTCGTATGTCTTTATCTGTCCACTCGGATTCTTCACAAACACCTGAAATGAAACGGGGCTCATGGAGATCAGCAGCATCACGGTGGATCCTGAACTCAGACCGTATTGGCTCACAGTCTTCTGGTCATTATCCAGAATCTGACCACTGGCTGAAAGCTTCAGGCGTGAGGCTCTTGCCCCAAAGTGAGGGGCAATGTTCTGCTTCAGTTCACCGATGGTGGTATTTGGCAGAACATTCACATGCTGTGTTGTTCCACTTATGTCTTTGATGACGAGCTCCATTGTTTATTAATGACCTGTGTGTGTAAAAAAAGCCAAAGATGCAAATTTATTCAAATAATTAACTCATCCTATCCTATCATCACCTATCATCAATAAGCCAGAAACATGGTTTCATCATCATTTTTACTGAAGCTATGAGACAAATATAAATAACAAGTAATGGAGGTTTATTAGCACTGTCCAGCATTGTTCAAATAGTTCTGTATTTTAATGTATGCATTTTTTTTTTATTTAAAAATAATTAACATTAATAAAGAAGAGACAGAACACACTCCAAGCATCTATACTACCTATACATTAACTGAATTAAACTGATTTGTTTCATAAAACAATAAAATAAATGATAAATTATTGAACACATGTAAAGGTCAGTCAGTTTTACTTTATTGTACGGTGGATTTAGTGACTTAATTTGTCCAAATAAAAATATAATATTTTATATTTTTAGAATTTATTTTTATTAATCAAGTGCACATTTAAAAAAGAGAGAGAGAGAGAAACCTACCTTTGAGTAAACGATGTACTTTCTCTCTTTTTCCCAGAAAACTGTGGCTCTTTTCCAGCGGACCGCAATTTAACAACAGCATAACAGAACCACAGCCACGCCCCTTATTTACAAGTTAACCAATAGGAGATATGGATGATCTAGCATTATTATTATTAAAACCACTGTGTGGCGCTCCAGAGCAGAACTTAAAAGTTTCAGTTTTGGAGAAAAGAAATGAATTAGAATTGGAATGACGTCAGTAAAGTGAAGGCTGTAGAATTGGAATGACGTCAGTAAAGTGAAGGGTCAGGTTACGGGAAGGTCCACTACATTCCCCATGGCACACCTTCTGGAATGTTCAGAGCCATATGGTGTAATTTGCATATTGCCCTTCACATTAATACATATACTACACACATCTATACTGATGATTTTATTTCAGATAAAATATATATTTCAGTTTAGTACGTGGTGCTGGACTAATATTACTAATATTGTGTGGTGTACTGAAGTTATCTGATTTATCTGAAGTTCAGAGGACATGGGGGGTGTGGCTTATTTATTGTTTTTTATCTCAGACTTCAGACAGCTTCCTTATTTATTTGTTTGTTTTGTTTTGTGAATTTACTGATCAATATCCAGCACTGCTATGAACATATTTCAGAATAGTGAGAGAACTTTTGGTTCTTCACAGTGTGAGCAGCCATGTTGACTCTGTAAACAGGAAAGGAACTGGCAGTTGAAACCACCCCAAGTTTCTAGTTGAGGGTTGTTTTTAGCGGTTGTAGGTGGGAGAATTACATTTTGCATCTTCATCTTGGTTGCAGTAGTGGACTGGTCTAGAGAAGGTTGGCTTCTGGCTTATCTAGTGCCTAGTCTATTTAGTTCACTACTGATGTGATGTGTTAATATAGACACAAAAATGGTTCAGCCCATAAATGACATTCAGCTGTTAGCTTTTATTTAGCATTAGCTCATTTGCTACATGGTAATGGTTGCTTATATAGACCAGGATAATCATGTAACTGTGTACTATATTTTAATGAAAACATGACTCGTACATGTGCTGTTGTTAAAATTCACTTCATCTTGATTGAGTTTTTTGACCCTTACTCAGTGACGTTTCATGTTACTGAGTAATAAACCAGGACTTTAAAAGCTTACTGGAAAATGTTTATAAAGTATATGTAGACTAATGCTATAACTAGCTAACTAGCATTACTAGGCTTATATTATAACTAATATCTATGTCCTTTCACTGCAGAGAAAAGGCAATGCAAATGAGTCATTATGATAAATATTTTTATTTAAATAAAAATTATATTAATTTATTCAGAAGGCCCATAAGAAAATAAACTATCACAGTTATTTTTTATTACTGTGGTCCTTTACAGGTCCTAACAGCAAGTCCTTAACAATCCATTTTACAGTAATCTTTCAACCACTGACATGTTGCTCAAGAAAGCAATTACATAAACATAATAAATGCACATTTTTAAAAATATTATTCGGACATTTTTTATAATACTTGCTAATAAATCATTCTAAAAGCAAAAAATATCACTGTTAAAGCAAGCAAACTTAATACAATACATTAAGATTCTGAAATTAAGACACAATACAAAAGATTCTGGAATATTCAGAAATGATTCTGGAGAAATTGACTGGACAATTGACTGGAAGAATCAGTTGATTGCAATAAGAATGAAGACACCTCAGTAATCTGTAACAAACATTACGAGATGAATCATGTTACATTTTTTAGGCTAAAATGATCTCCAAGTGTTTCTGTCCCATCAGCCTCCACGCAGACGGAGGGTCATATGAATGGTGCTTCCAGAAACAATGTCGTAATCCTGCAGCTTCCTGCCAGAGTCCAGCTGTCTACCATTGAAGATCAGCCGCTGCTGGTCCTCTGGTGTTCCTTCTTTTTGGCGGACCTTTCTCATCAACTGATCGACGGTTTCTTCATCAGTAATGTCATATGTCTTCGTCTGCCCCTTCTCATTCTTCACGAACACCTGAAGTGGCACGGGAGTCATGGAGATCAGCAGCATCACGGTGGCTCCTGAACTCAGACCATAATGGTTCACAGTCATCTGGTCATTGTCCAGCTGCACCACTCGCCCATTGGTGACAGAAAGCTTCATCCGTAGAGGACTTGCATTAAAGATTTGGGCGACTTTATGCTTGAGTTGACCGATTGTAGCACCTGGATTCACGTGCACGGTCTTCGTTTCCCCGCTCAGGACTTTAATGTTGAGCTCCATCATATCTGCTGCTTAATGACCTTTGTAAAAGTAAAAAAATGCAGATTAGTTTTATTTAAAAACATTTTTCACTGAAGTTAAAAGACTAATGGAAGCTTACGATCACCAAGCATGAATTAATTATCATCTCCCCAATTAGACCAATTAGAAATGAGTGTATTTTGACCATGTAAATGATGTAAAAATGTAACTAGAGCCTCAAGTCAAGTGTTTCTGGATTTAAAATGGCTGCCAGCAGAGTTTACAGCTAGATCATGTCCATTTGTTGTGGTACCAGGGTGGGATTCTCAAGTGTACACTTTTTGTAACCTTTAATGTGAAAGTTGTATATATAACATGTCTCTAAAAGATAATTACCCTTAAATTATGCTCCATAAATAATTTTATGGTGCACTAAATCTATATTTCCAAGTGGAGTTTATTAAACATTTAGAACATAAGTACAAAGGTACAGGTACTGAAAAGGAACCAAAGCCACTATTGTTATTAAAGGTGTTATTACCTTCTATTACATGTTTATTATGTTACCCTCAGCTCACCAAACATTCAGACAACTTTATTTTTTCAGATTCTATTAATCACTGATCATTTTCCATCGCTGAAATCTTTTTAAGTTAATTAAACTTTGCTCATTATGATACACGCATATTATTTAGAAACATATTATTATAAACCTACCTTTTATACAGGTGATGAATGTGTCCTGAAAATCCTCGTCCTCTTTAAAGTCTCGAGTATCACCTCAAACTCTCCCGCTGCAGCCGACCACGGTTCCTTATATAGTCTAATAACCACGCCCCCTTTCTGTGTGACAGCCAATGGAGATGACCGCCTGCTAATGTTTCCAGCCAATAGGAGAAGAGCAGAGCCCGCCCTCCGTCAGGTTTTGTTTTCCGAGGATTCATTCAGCTACTTTCGGTTTCCGGACATCAGGAGAGGTCTAAGTGTTTTAGTGTCCAGCAGAGGTCAGTAAGTGTGTGTGTGTCTGTGTGTGTCTGTGTGTCTGTGTGTGTGTGTGTCTGTGTGTCTGTGTGTGTGTGTGTGTGTGTGTGTCTGTGTGTGTGTGTGTGTGTCTGTGTGTGTGTGTGTGTGTGTCTGTGTGTGTGTGTGTGTGTGTGTGTGTGTCTGTGTGTGTGTGTGTGTGTGTCTGTGTGTGTGTGTGTGTGTGTGTGTCTGTGTGTGTGTGTGTGTGTGTGTGTGTGTGTGTGTGTGTCTGTGTGTGTGTGTGTGTGTGTGTGTCTGTGTGTGTCTGTGTGTGTGTCTGTGTGTGTACATATACACTATTGATATGATCTAAAATGTGTGTTATACTTTTTTAATCATGGTTACAGCACATTCTTTCATTCAGATAAATTATCAATACTCCCACATCTCAGCCTCAGGCAGTTTCCATTTCAGAAGAATCCATTATAACTGTGACGTGAATCTACAAAGGAGATCATGATGATCAGCAGGATCACGGTGGATCCTGATCTCAGAACTCAATCTTTCACCCTCTTCATGATTCAGCTGTAGGTTTCATCCACTGGTTATGGAAAGTCTTTGGGGCAATTTGTCGCTTGAGATCACCAGTTGTGGCGGTTGTATTTATGTGAATGGTCCATGTTTCTCCACTCAGGATTTGATGATGAGGATGATGAGCTTCATCATATCCACTTCTTCATGACCTGCCTTTTAATGTATTTAGAACAAAAATACTAAAAAACCCAAATTAGGGTACAAAATTTAACAAAAAATATATCAAATTAACAAAATATAGCAGAAAAATACTAAATACAGAGATTTAAGGAATAAATATGGAGAATGAGATGAAGAACAAGATAAGAAATGTGCAAAACAAGTGTTTAAGGTTACAGACCTAGTCGATGTGCCAAAAACTGTTTATGTGCAATAACTGTGTGTTTATGAGTCCTGTACAAATCTCAGTTTATTGAGAGTTCTGTATAAACCGGAGTGTATTGTGTGTAGTGTGTGGTGTGTGGTTTATTGTACAGTCCAGTACAGAGAGAAGAGTAGTGTCAGCACTGACTCCTCCCACCCCGTGTGGAATTAAAGAGTCACATGGGGGAGGAACGACCTCCTCAGTCTGTCAGTGGAGCAGGGCAGTGACAGCAACCTGTCACTGAAGCTGCTTCTCTGTCTGGAGATGATGCTGTACAGTGGATGCAGTGGATTGTCCATGATGGACAGGAGCCTGCTCAGCGCCCTCCTCTCTGCCACTGATGTCAGGCCGTCCAGTTCTGAGCCCACAATCGAGCCCGCCTTCCTCATTAGCTCGTCCAGACGTGAGGCGTCCTTCTTCTTTATGCTGCCTCCCCATAACACTGCCACATAGAAGAGGGCACAGTCTGATAGAACATCTGCAGCAGCTTTTTGCAGATGTTAAAGGAAGCCAGCCTTCTTAGGAAGTACAGCCGGCTCTGTCCTTTCCTACACAGAGCGTCTGTGTTGGCAGTCCAGTCCATTCTTTCATCCAGCTGTACTCCAAGGTACTTGTAGGTCTTGACCAACTTCACACAGTCGCCGTTGATAGTTCCAGGCTCAGGTTGAGGCCTGGGCCTCCTAAAGTCCACCACCATCTCCCTGGTCTTTGTAGTGTTGAGGTGCAGGTGAAAGGGAACTTTAGGACTTTAGGTTCTTCACAGTGTGAGCAGCCATGTTGATTTGACTTCACTCAGTAAACAGGAAAGGAACTGGCAGTGAAGAAGACCCCGAGTTTCGAGTTGAGGGTTGTTTTTACTGGTTGTAGGTGGGAGAATTACATGTTGAATCAATAGCCTAGGGGATTATTTTTGGTAGCATTGTGTGATAAGTGAATAATTACTGCATACTCATAATTATTACTCGTAGGTTTACTAAATTAAATGGAATACATTAATCAGACTTCAGTAACTCAAAATCAAGGCCATTAAATAAAGTCAGCTTGGACGAAATGTGCTCTGTGAGCATGAATTTCAGGGACAGAAATCTCTATGAAGTAAAAAGGTGAAAAATTATTACGTAAATTCCTTCTTTAAAATAAATCTGTGCTGGGAATTTATTTTACAATTAAACCTCCAGTGATCCCAGTATAAACTCCACATCCACCCTGTCCCTGAACTGGACACAGCACTCACAGTGAATAATGTGTTATTGTATAGAGCAGTGAGTTCATGTTTATTGGAACAGTTTGTCTTGCTGGATATTTCTGATCTCAGAGCTCTGAGTGCTTCAGCATAGCCGATCGCTCCTCTCTCTTCGGAAGCGGGATGTTTCCTGTGAGGAGAAGAAAGGAAAGTGATTGTTTGGAATTATTAGTGCCAGCATCACAGGTGGTTTCTGTTTGGTGTATTTCACAGGTGTGCTGGAGAAAGAAAAGGGAAGTTAGGCCTAAAGGTAAAGGTGACGTGAAGGGGAATTCCAGCATCACACATTCCTGTGAGAGGCGTTGTTGCACTTTGGAGAAGGTTCCAGTAGGTGGCTTCAGAGAGGAAATCAAAACACAACACCAGAAACTGAGAGATGATCAGTTTCATTTGTGATCCGATTCCTTGCCAGAGTTTCCAGCCTGTCCTTGCCGGTCCTAATTCCACCTACACCTCAATGATTATCAGTATTTAAGGAAGAAGAAGGGAAGCAAGGTGGAGGGTGTTTGTAGTGGTGTGCTTGGAGTTCTAGTAGATTGGTTATACTAGTGATTATTGTGTTGAAATCTGGTTTTTGACTTGTGCTTGTTTTCCCTTGACTCTGAGCTTGGTTTTCCAATTTGGACTTGTTAGTTGTGTGTGTGTGTGTGTGTTCACTCTGTATATATTGTTCACTGTATATTCTGTTCACTTGTTATAGGAGTGTGGCTGCCATTTTCTTTGGGAGTGGGTTATTTACCTCTTTTTATGTGTAGGGAGTTAGATAAGCCACTGTGTTTTTCTTTTGCTTTAATTTCTGGTTAGGAAGTTGTAAATTATCAAACTGTTATGTTTATTATTTTGGCCTTGGCCCACTCTGATGAAGAACCCATTGTACAGTTGTGCATATATATGTATACATATTCTTATTCACAATATACTAGCGCTTGTGGCAATACTATTGTGTGTCTGTCTTCCCTATCCCTCCAGTAAAGGTATCATCACTGAATCCTGAGCTAATTCCTCTGTGCGGCCTAACCTAGACTACTCACTCAGGTTTATTCACATGATCTCAGCTGACACAGGAGAGGTGTAAGTGTTTGTGTCCAGCAGGTAGGTGTGTGTGTGTGTGTGTGTGTACTCTGATGAGTTATACATATATTTATTCAGTATGCACACAAAAAAAATAAAATTAATTTTTATTATATTTATTATTGTTATAAAAACACGTAAAATATGTGTCTTTAATTATGTTGACCAGGATATTAACTAATGTCTTCTGTACTTTCCTAAATATTCAATAAACATTTCTTTTCAAACAGACACTGGTAGTTGTGTATATGTGAGTTTTATTATTATTATTATTATATTTATTTGGATATAACAGTAAGAAAATACACATTAAAAAAATCACAGCAAGAGTACAATATTTAGACAAGTGACAGCATTTTCCACTTACACATTTAAAGTATGTTTTGGTCTTTTTAATAAATAAAAAGGTGCATTATATTAATGATGTATTTATTAAAGATAGTTGTACATGTGTTGTTACATTATAAATAGAAACAGCAAATAATTTGACCATTTAGGCCATTATTATCTTTTGACCTGTGGTTAAATAGGACAAAAATGATCTCCACATGTTATTTGACCCATCGGCCTCCACGCAGACGGAGGGTCGTATAAATGGTACTTTCTGGACCAATGTCGTAATCCTGCAGCTTCCTGCCACACTGGAGCTGTTGACCGTTGTAGATTAGCCGCTGCTGGTCAACTGGTGTTTGTTCTATCTGGTAGATCTTCATCATCAACTGATCGACTGTCTCTTCATCAGTGATGTCGTATGTCTTTATCTGTCCACTCGGATTCTTCACAAACACCTGAAATGAAACGGGGCTCATGGAGATCAGCAGCATCACGGTGGATCCTGAACTCAGACCGTATTGGCTCACAGTCTTCTGGTCATTATCCAGAATCTGACCACTGGCTGAAAGCTTCAGGCGTGAGGCTCTTGCCCCAAAGTGAGGGGCAATGTTCTGCTTCAGTTCACCGATGGTGGTATTTGGCAGAACATTCACATGCTGTGTTGTTCCACTTATGTCTTTGATGACGAGCTCCATTGTTTATTAATGACCTGTGTGTGTAAAAAAAGCCAAAGATGCAAATTTATTCAAATAATTAACTCATCCTATCCTATCATCACCTATCATCAATAAGCCAGAAACATGGTTTCATCATCATTTTTACTGAAGCTATGAGACAAATATAAATAACAAGTAATGGAGGTTTATTAGCACTGTCCAGCATTGTTCAAATAGTTCTGTATTTTAATGTATGCATTTTTTTTTTATTTAAAAATAATTAACATTAATAAAGAAGAGACAGAACACACTCCAAGCATCTATACTACCTATACATTAACTGAATTAAACTGATTTGTTTCATAAAACAATAAAATAAATGATAAATTATTGAACACATGTAAAGGTCAGTCAGTTTTACTTTATTGTACGGTGGATTTAGTGACTTAATTTGTCCAAATAAAAATATAATATTTTATATTTTTAGAATTTATTTTTATTATTCAAGTGCACATTTAAAAAAGAGAGAGAGAGAGAGAGAGAGAGAGAGAGAAACCTACCTTTGAGTAAACGATGTACTTTCTCTCTTTTTCCCAGAAAACTGTGGCTCTTTTCCAGCGGACCGCAATTTAACAACAGTATAACAGAACCACAGCCACGCCCCTTATTTACAAGTTAACCAATAGGAGATATGGATGATCTAGCAGAATGAGATCAGGCCCCACCCCTTCATTTAGGATTTGTTTTCGGCATTTAGGAGTGGCTTTCTGTTTCCCTTCAGCCTCCGTATGTAAGTAACACCCTTTTTATTAAAACCACTGTGTGGCGCTCCAGAGCAGAACTTAAAAGTTTCAGTTTTGGAGAAAAGAAATGAATTAGAATTGGAATGACGTCAGTAAAGTGAAGGCTGTAGAATTAGAATGACATCATTAAAGTGAAGGCTGTAGAATTAGATTGACGTCAGTAAAGTGAAGGGTCAGGTTACGGGAAAGTCCACTACATTCCCCATGGCACACCTTCTGGAATGTTCAGTGCCATATGGTGTAATTTGCATATTGCCCTTCACATTAATACATATACTACACACATCTATACTGATGATTTTATTTCAGATAAAATATATATTTCAGTTTAGTACGTGGTGCTGGACTAATATTACTAATATTGTGTGGTGTACTGAAGTTATCTGATTTATCTGAAGTTCAGAGGACATGGGAGGTGTGGCTTATTTATTGTTTTTTATCTCAGACTTCAGACAGCTTCCTTATTTATTTGTTTGTTTTGTTTTGTGAATTTACTGATCAATATCCAGCACTGCTATGAACATATTTCAGAATAGTGAGAGAACTTTTGGTTCTTCACAGTGTGAGCAGCCATGTTGACTCTGTAAACAGGAAAGGAACTGGCAGATGAAACCACCCCAAGTTTCTAGTTGAGGGTTGTTTTTAGCGGTTGTAGGTGGGAGAATTACATTTTGCATCTTCATCTTGGTTGCAGTAGTGGACTGGTCTAGAGAAGGTTGGCTTCTGGCTTATCTAGTGCCTAGTCTATTTAGTTCACTATTGATGTGATGTGTTAATATAGACACAAAAATGGTTAAGCCCATAAATGACATTCAGCTGTTAGCTTTTATTTAGCATTAGCTCATTTGCTACATGGTAATGGTTGCTTATATAGACCAGGATAATCATGTAACTGTGTACTATATTTTAATGAAAACATGACTCGTACATGTGCTGTTGTTAAAATTCACTTCATCTTGATTGAGTTTTTTGACCCTTACTCAGTAACGTTTCATGTTACTGAGTAATAAACCAGGACTTTAAAAGCTTACTGGAAAATGTTTATAAAGTATATGTAGACTAATGCTATAACTAGCTAACTAGCATTACTAGGCTTATATTATAACTAATATCTATGTCCTTTCACTGCAGAGAAAAGGCAATGCAAATGAGTCATTATGATAAATATTTTTATTTAAATAAAAATTATATTAATTTATTCAGAAGGCCCATAAGAAAGTAAACTATCACAGTTATTTTTTATTACTGTGGTCCTTTACAGGTCCTAACAGCAAGTCCTTAACAATCCATTTTACAGTAATCTTTCAACCACTGACATGTTGCTCAAGAAAGCAATTACATAAACATAATAAATGCACATTTTTAAAAATATTATTCGGAAATTTTTTATAATACTTGCTAATAAATCATTCTAAAAGCAAAAAATATCACTGTTAAAGCAAGCAAACTTAATACAATACATTAAGATTCTGAAATTAAGACACAATACAAAAGATTCTGGAATATTCAGAAATGATTCTGGAGAAAATCACTTTCTGAAAAGAAGAATCAGTTGATTGCAATAAGAATGAAGACACCTCAGTAATCTGTAACAAACATTACAGGATGAATCATGTTACATTTTTTAGGCTAAAATGATCTCCAAGTGTTTCTGTCCCATCAGCCTCCACGCAGACGGAGGGTCATATGAATGGTGCTTCCAGAAACAATGTCGTAATCCTGCAGCTTCCTGCCAGAGTCCAGCTGTCTACCGCTGAAGATCAGCCGCTGCTGGTCCTCTGGTGTTCCTTCTTTTTGGCGGACCTTTCTCATCAACTGATCGACGGTTTCTTCATCAGTAATGTCATATGTCTTCGTCTGCCCCTTCTCATTCTTCACGAACACCTGAAGTGGTACGGGAGTCATGGAGATCAGCAGCATCACAGTGGCTCCTGAACTCAGACCATAATGGTTCACAGTCATCTGGTCATTGTCCAGCTGCACCACTCGCCCATTGGTGACAGAAAGCTTCATCCGTAGAGGACTTGCATTAAAGATTTGGGCGACTTTATGCTTGAGTTGACCGATTGTAGCACCTGGATTCACGTGCACGGTCTTCGTTTCCCCGCTCAGGACTTTAATGTTGAGCTCCATCATATCTGCTGCTTAATGACCTTTGTAAAAGTAAAAAAAGACAGATTAGTGTTTATTATTTAAAAACATTTTGCACTGAAGTTAAAAGGCTAATGGAAGCTTACGATCACCAAGCATGAATTAATTATCATCTCCCCAATTAGATCAATCTGTAATCAAATGTAACTAGATCAATCAAGTCAAGTGTTTCTGGATTTAAAATGGCTGCCAGCCATGGGCATTTCTACTAGAAATTCTGTGATTCTCCATAAACTCTACACAAATTGGTGATCTCCTCAGGCCCTTTAAATTTCATATGAAAACTCCGGCAGATTTCATCTCCTTCCTGTCTTTCAGTGCGTTCTTCAATCCGCAGACCTCGGAGTCACAGAGCGAGGATCAGAGGACAAGTGTGTGTGTGTCTGTGTGTGTGTGTGTGTGTGTGTGTCTGTGTGTGTGTGTGTCTGTGTGTGTGTGTGTCTGTGTGTGTGTCTGTGTGTGTGTGTGTGTGTGTGTGTGTCTGTGTGTGTGTGTGTGTCTGTGTGTGTCTGTGTGTGTGTCTGTGTGTGTGTGTCTGTGTGTGTGTCTGTGTGTGTGTGTGTGTCTGTGTGTGTGTGTGTCTGTGTGTGTGTGTGTCTGTGTGTGTGTGTGTGTGTGTGTGTGTGTGTGTGTGTGTGTGTGTGTGTGTGTGTGTGTGTGTGTCTGTGTGTGTGTGTGTGTGTGTGTGTCTGTGTGTGTGTGTGTGTGTCTGTGTCTGTGTATGTGTGTCTGTGTGTGTGTGTGTGTGTGTGTGTGTGTGTGCTCAGTGTTGTATAAAGTACCCCAAAGCCATACTTGAGTAAAAGTACAGGTATTTTGTTTGAAAATGACTCCAGTAAAAGTTAAAGTCAACCATTATAATTCTATTTGAGTAAAAGTCTTAAAGTATCTGAAATAAACTGTACTTAAGTATCAAAAGTATTTTCATGAATGCACTCAAGTAAGGAAAGTAAAAGTAGAAGTAAATTAATTAAAAAAAAAGCAAGACTGTAATAATTTGGAGAATTATGAATTTTATTCTGTATTGCTTTCATTCTTAAACTTCTCAATAAGTGACCACCAAAACAATAAGACTTGCATGAAAGAAAGAAGAGGCCTTTAGAACTGTATTGTAATGAAGTGTACAGTATCAGTGTTTCCATACATGTGCACTTATAACTAAGGCCATGTCCACTCGAACCCGGGGATTTTTAAGAAGGGAGATTTTTCGTCCACATGCTAATGCAGTTTGAGGTCGTTGAAAACGGAGCTTTTGGAAAACTCCTTCCAAAGAGAAGATTTTCCAGAACTCCGTTTTCAGTGGTGTTGTGTGGACAGGGGGAACGGAGATTTTGATGAATTGACGTCATTGTCTGTGTGTCCGTCTCCTTGATTTGATATCAGCTCTGTTTATGAAGATATTTTGTACAATAGCAGACTTACATAAACTACTGACTGTGTTAATTACTGGACTTATACACACACAGTTACTGCCACATTACGGTCATGAACAGAGGAGCCGGAATGTAATACGGAGCTCACTGCTGCTGCATACAGAACTCCAATAACACACACAGTGATGACGGTTTTGGACGAGACCCGGTCCGACATCTACATTCTACAATAAAATTTCCGCATGTCAAGGGCATCGCTTTCCCACGACGCGCCATTGTTGTTAAACTACCGGAACCGGTAATAAAGTTTAGTCTACTTTGTCTACTTTACTTAACAGGGCGTTTTGTGTTTTCATCTGGACAAAGATATTTTTATCGTGTGGACAGAATAAAAAAAAAAACAAAGCAAAATGTCCGTTTTTAAAAATCCCCAGCTAGATGTGGACATGCCCTAAAGTCATCACTGACCACAAACTTCCTTTACCGCAAATTTGGACGCAGGTTTTTTTTTGTAGTAAGTAACGAAAATGCCAAAAAGAAAATGTATTGGAGTAAAAATATAGAATTTGTTTAAAAAAAAAAAAGTAGTGAAGTAAAAGTTGACAGAAATATAAAAACTCTCAAAAAATACTTAAGTACTGTAACGAAGTAATTTTACTTCATTACATTACACCACTGTGTGTGTGTGTGTGTGTGTGTGTGTGTGTGTTAGTGTGTGTGTGTGTGAGAGAGAGAGAGAGATCAGGAAGACTCGTATTTGGATTGTTCAGTACTCAAATGTTATACACATCTATACAATACAGTGGAAATACTGCAATAAGTTTACCATCCTACCCTGTTAATCAAACCTTTATTTTATTTTATTTGTTTTTTTATTTTTTTACTATTAAACCCTCATTGGGGACTGAGCCCTCCTTAAATGAATATTCTAGAATCGCCCCTGCTGCCAGCAGAGTTTACAGCTAGATCATGTCCATTTGTTGTGGTACCAGGGTGGGATTCTCGAGTGTATATTATAAACTTTAATGTGAAAGTTGTATATATAACATGTCTCTAAAAGATAATTACCCTTAAATTATGCTCCATAAATATTTTTATGGTGCACTAAATCTATATTTCCAAGTGGAGTTTATTAAACATTTAGAACATAAGCACAAAGGTACAGGTACTGAAAAGGAACCAAAGCCACTATTGTTATTAAAGGTGTTATTACCTTCTATTACATGTTTATTATGTTACCCTCAGCTCACCAAACATTCAGACAACTTTATTTTTTCAGATTCTATTAATCACTGATCATTTTCCATCGCTGAAATCTTTTTAAGTTAATTAAACTTTGCTCATTATGATACACGCATATTATTTAAAAACATATTATTATAAACCTACCTTTTATACAGGTGATGAATGTGTCCTGAAAATCCTCGTCCTCTTTAAAGTCTCGAGTATCACCTCAAACTCTCTCGCTGCAGCCGACCACGGTTCCTTATATAGTCTAATAACCACGCCCCCTTTCTGTGTGACAGCCAATGGGGATGACCGCCTGCTCATGTTTCCAACCAATAGGAAAAGAGCAGAGCCCGCCCTCCGTCAGGTTTTGTTTTCCGAAAATTATTTCAGCTACTTTCGGTTTCCGGACATCAGGAGAGGTCTAAGTGTTTTAGTGTCCAGCAGAGGTCAGTAAGTGTGTGTGTGTGTGTGTGTTTGTGTGTGTTTGTGTGTGTGCGCGTGTGTGTGTGTGTGTTTCTGATCATCTTCATGATTTTATGTCATGTCATATTTACATTTATTATATTTATCACTGTTATCAAAAATAAATAAAATATGTATCTTTAATTATGTTGAGCAGGATATTAACTAATATCTTCTGTAGTTTCCTAAATATTCAATAAACATTTCTTTTCAAACAGACACTGGTAGTTGTGTTTATATGAGTCAGAGAATAAACATCACAGCAAGAGTACAATATTTAGACAAGTGACAACATTTTCCACCAATATTTAAAGTATGATTTAGTCTTGTTAATAAATAAAATGTGCATTAAATTAAAGATGTATTTATTAAAGATAGTTGTACATGTATTGTTACATTATAAATATAAACAGTAAATAATTTGATCTGATTACTGTCTTTTTAATTTGATTACTATCTTTTGACCTGTGGATAAATAGGACAAAAATGACGTCCACATGTGATTTGCGCTGCTAAGATCCAGAGACTCTGCCTTCAGAACTGGAGAGGCCCTAAGAACAGCACGGGCTAAACTGTCTCAAGCCATTAGAGAGGCAAAGCATGCACACTCCCAGAGAATCCACGGCCACTTCCAGAGCAGTGGCGACATTCGGCGCATGTGGCAAGGCATCCAGTCCATCACCAACTACAGGCCAGCTCCACCTGCCTGTGACAGTGATGCCTCCCTTCCAGATGCGCTGAACAGCTTCTACGCTCAGTTTGAGGCACGTAATAACGTGACAGTGAGGAAGACCATCCTTTCTTCAGAGGACCAGGTGCTCTGTCTCACCACGGCTGACATGTGGAAAACTCTAAGCAGAGTTAACCCACGGAAAGCTGCTGGACCAGACAACATTCCTGGCAGAGTGCTCAGGGAATGTGCAGAACAGCTAGCGGATGTCTTCACAGACATCTTCAACATCTCCCTGAGCAGCGCCCTTGTCCCAACGTGCCTCAAGTCAAGCACCATCATCCCCGTGCCGAAGAAGTCTCCAGTGTCCTGTCTCAATGACTACCGTCCCGTTGCACTCACACCCATCATCATGAAGTGCTTTGAGAGGCTCGTCATGAGGCACATTAAGAACCTGCTGCCACCTTCACTTGACCCCATGCAGTTTGTGTATCGTCCAAATCGATCCACAGACGATGCCATCACCACAACCCTCCATCTGGCCCTCACACACCTGGACAATAAAGACACTTACCTATGAATGCTGTTTATTGACTTCAGTGCAGCATTCAATACGATCATTCCTCAGCACCTGATCGAGAAGCTGAGTCTGCTGGGCATCAACACCTCCCTCTGCAACTGGATCCTGGATTTCCTGACTGGGAGACCTCAGTCAGTCTGGATCGGGAACAGCATCTCCAGCACCACCACACTGAACACTGGAGCTCCTCAGGGCTGTGTGCTCAGTCCACTGCTGTTCACTCTGCTGACTCACGACTGTGCAGCAATGCACAGCTCCAACCACATCATCAAGTTCACCGATGACACGACTGTGGTGGGTCTCATCAGCAAAGACCGACGAGTCAGCGTATAGAGGGGAGGTGCAACAACTAGCACCCTGGTGTAAAGTCATTAACCTGTCTCTGAACGTCGACAAGAATACAGAGATGGTTGTTGACTTCAAGAGAGCAAAGAGTGACCATTTTACACTGAACATCGATGGGTCCATCGTGGAGATCGTCAAGAGCACAAAATTCCTTGGTGTTCACCTGGCAGAGGATCTCACCTGGTCACTCAACACCAGCTCCATCACCAGGAAAGCCCAGCACCATCTCTACTTCCTGCAAAGGCTCATCTTCCACCTCCCATCCTGACCACCTTCTACAGAGGGACCATCGAGAGCATCCTGAGCAGCTGCATCACTGCCTGGTTTGGGAACTGCACCGTCTCAGACCGCAAGACCCTTCAGCGGATAGTGAGGACAGCTGAGAAGATCATCGGAGTCTCTCTTCCCTTTATCACAGACATTTACTCCACACGCTGCATCCGCAAAGCTAACAGCATTGTGGATGATCCCACACACCCCTCACACACCCCTCACACACAATCTTCACCCTTCTGCCATCTGGAAAGAGGTACCAAAGTATTCGGACCCGCACAACCAGACTGTTAAACAGTTTCTTCCCTCAGGAAATCAGGTATCTCAACAGAGAACTGAGCTGAGCTGGATACACACACACACACACACACGCACACACACACACACACGTACAACCAAGATCTGATCTCAAAGGAGAACTGAACTGTGCTGGACACAGACACACACACATACATAACACACACGCACAAAAAAAGAACTGAACTTTGCTGGACATAGTCAGACACACACACACACACACACACACACACACACACACACACACACACACACACACAATGCTACATGCATTAATCATTACAGCATCAATACGTTTTTATGGCTTGTGTCCTGAGGTGTAATATGTACTGCTATATCAACATGTTTGCTTAAAGTTTGCTTAAATTTAAATTTCACTCTGTAAACAGGAAAGGAACTGGCAGTGGAGAAGTGTCAGGCACAGCTGGAGAGTTCCCTGCCAGACCACTGGAGGGGGTGCTGGCAGGTGAGTCACTGGAGCCTGCTTCTGTAGTTTCCTAAATATTCAATAAACATTTCTTTTCAAACAGACACTGGTAGTTGTGTTTATATGAGTTTTATTATCATTATTATATTTATTTGTATTTATCAGTAAGAAAATAGACACCACAGAAAGAGTACAATATTTAGACGTTTTGGTCGTGTTACCGAACAAAGATTATTAAGTAAATATTAAAGCTGGTTATACATTATTGTGTTGTGTACATTATTGTGTTGTGTACATTATTGTGTTGTGTACATTGTTGTGTTATGTACATTATTGTGTTGTGTACATTATTGTGTTGTGTACATTGTTGTGTTATGTACATTATTGTGTTGTGTACATTATTGTGTTATGTACATTAATGTGTTGTGTACATTGTTGTGTTGTGTACATTATTGTGTACATTATTGTGTTATGTACATTATTGTGTACATTATTGTGTTATGTACATTATTGTGTTGTGTACATTATTGTGTACATTATTGTGTTGTGTACATTATTGTTTTATGTACATTATTGTGTACATTATTGTATTGTGTACATTATTGTGTTGTGTACATTATTGTTTTATGTACATTATTGTGTACATTATTGTGTTGTGTACATTATTGTGTTGTGTACATTATTGTGTTGTGTACATTATTGTGTACATTATTGTGTTGTGTACATTATTGTTTTATGTACATTATTGTGTACATTATTGTATTGTGTACATTATTGTGTTGTGTACATTATTGTGTTGTGTACATTATTGTTTTATGTACATTATTGTGTACATTATTGTGTTATGTACATTATTGTTTACATTATTGTGTTGTGTACATTATTGTGTTGTGTACATTATTGTGTTGTGTACATTGTTGTGTTATGTACATTATTGTGTTGTGTACATTATTGTGTTGTGTACATTGTTGTGTTATGTACATTATTGTGTTGTGTACATTATTGTGTTATGTACATTAATGTGTTGTGTACATTGTTGTGTTGTGTACATTATTGTGTACATTATTGTGTTATGTACATTATTGTGTACATTATTGTGTTATGTACATTATTGTGTTGTGTACATTATTGTGTACATTATTGTGTTGTGTACATTATTGTTTTATGTACATTATTGTGTACATTATTGTATTGTGTACATTATTGTGTTGTGTACATTATTGTTTTATGTACATTATTGTGTACATTATTGTGTTGTGTACATTATTGTGTTGTGTACATTATTGTGTTGTGTACATTATTGTGTACATTATTGTGTTGTGTACATTATTGTTTTATGTACATTATTGTGTACATTATTGTATTGTGTACATTATTGTGTTGTGTACATTATTGTGTTGTGTACATTATTGTTTTATGTACATTATTGTGTACATTATTGTGTTGTGTACATTATTGTGTTGTGTACATTGTTGTGTTATGTACATTATTGTGTTATGTACATTGTTTTGTTGTGTACATTGTTGTGTTATGTACATTAATGTGTTGTGTACATTGTTGTGTTGTGTACATTGTTGTGTTGTGTACATTATTGTGTTGTGTACATTATTGTGTTGTGTACATTACTGTGTACATTATTGTGTTATGTACATTATTGTGTTGTGTACATTATTGTGTACATTATTGTGTTATGTACATTATTGTGTACATTATTGTGTTATGTACATTATTGTGTTATGTACATTATTGTGTTATGTACATTATTGTGTACATTATTGTGTTATGTACATTATTGTGTTATGTACATTATTGTGTACATTATTGTGTTGTGTACATTGTTGTGTTATGTACATTATTGTGTTATGTACATTATTGTGTTATGTACATTATTGTGTACATTATTGTGTTATGTACATTATTGTGTACATTATTGTGTTATGTACATTATTGTGTACATTATTGTGTTATGTACATTATTGTGTTATGTACATTATTGTGTTATGTACATTATTGTGTTGTGTACATTATTGTGTTATGTACATTATTGTTTTGTGTACATTATTGTGTTATGTACATTATTGTGTTATGTATATTATTGTGTACATTATTGTGTTGTGTACATTGTTGTGTTGTGTACATTATTGTGTTATGTACATTATTGTGTACATTATTGTGTTGTGTACATTATTGTGTTGTGTACATTATTGTGTTATGTACATTATTGTGTACATTATTGTGTTGTGTACATTATTGTGTTGTGTACATTATTTTGTTATGTACATTATTGTGTTGTGTACATTATTGTGTACATTATTGTGTACATTATTGTGTACATTATTGTGTTATGTACATTATTGTGTTGTGTACATTATTGTGTTATGTACATTATTGTGTTGTGTACATTATTGTGTTATGTACATTATTGTGTTGTGTACATTATTGTGTTATGTACATTATTGTGTTGTGTACATTATTGTGTTATGTACATTATTGTGTACATTATTGTGTTGTGTACATTATTGTGTTATGTATATTATTGTGTACATTATTGTGTTGTGTACATTGTTGTGTTGTGTACATTATTGTGTTATGTACATTATTGTGTTATGTACATTATTGTGTACATTATTGTGTTATGTACATTATTGTGTACATTATTGTGTTATGTACATTATTGTGTACATTATTGTGTTATGTACATTATTGTGTTGTGTACATTATTGTGTTATGTACATTATTGTGTTGTGTACATTGTTGTGTTATGTACATTATTGTGTTATGTACATTATGGTGTACATTATTGTGTTATGTACATTATTGTGTTGTGTACATTGTAGTGTTATGTACATTATTGTGTTGTGTACATTATTGTGTTGTGTACATTATTGTGTACATTATTGTGTTATGTACATTATTGTGTTATGTACATTATTGTGTTATGTACATTATTGTGTACATTATTGTGTTGTGTACATTATTGTGTCATGTACATTATTGTGTACATTATTGTGTACATTATTGTGTTATGTACATTATTGTGTTGTGTACATTATTGTGTTGTGTACATTATTGTGTTATGTACATTATTCTGTTGTGTACATTATTGTGTTATGTACATTATTGTGTTGTGTACATTATTGTGTACATTGTTGTGTTATGTACATTATTGTGTTATGTACATTATTGTGTACATTATTGTGTACATTATTGTGTTATGTACATTATTGTGTACATTATTGTGTTATGTACATTATTGTGTTATGTACATTATTGTGTACATTATTGTGTTATGTACATTATTGTGTTATGTAGATTATTGTGTTATGTACATTATTGTGTACATTATTGTGTTAGGTACATTATTGTGTTATGTACATTATTGTGTTATGTAGATTATTGTGTTATGTACATTATTGTGTACATTATTGTGTTATGTACATTATTGTGTTATGTAGATTATTGTGTTATGTACATTATTGTGTACATTATTGTGTTATGTACATTATTGTGTTATGTACATTATTGTGTACATTATTGTGTTAGGTACATTATTGTGTTGTGTACATTGTTGTGTTATTAATATTCTTGTGTTATGTACATTATTGTGTTATGTACATTATTGTGTACATTATTGTGTTTTGTACATTATTGTGTTGTGTACATTGTTGTGTTATGTACATTATTGTGTTATGTACATTATTGTGTTATGTACATAATTGTGTACATTATTCTGTTGTGTACATTATTGTGTTGTGAACATTGTTGTGTTATTTACATTCTTGTGTTATGTACATTATTGTGTTGTGTACATTATTGTGTTATGTACATTATTGTGTTATGTACATTATTGTGTTATGTACATTATTGTGTACATTATTGTGTTGTGTACATTATTGTGTTGTGTACATTATTGTGTTATGTACATTATTGTGTTATGTACATTATTGTGTACATTATTGTGTTGTGTACATTATTGTGTTATGTATATTATTGTGTACATTATTGTGTTGTGTACATTGTTGTGTTATGTACATTACTGTGTTATGTACATTATTGTGTACATTATTGTGTTGTGTACATTATTGTGTCATGTACATTATTGTGTACATTACTGTGTACATTATTGTGTTATGTACATTATTGTGTTATGTACATTATTGTGTTGTGTACATTATTGTGTTATGTACATTATTGTGTTATGTACATTATTGTGTACATTATTGTGTTATGTACATTATTGTGTACATTATTGTGTTATGTACATTATTGTGTTATGTACATTATTGTGTTGTGTACATTATTGTGTTATGTACATTATTGTGTACATTATTGTGTCGTGTACATTGTTGTGTTATGTACATTATTGTGTGATGTACATTATTGTGGACATTATTGTGTTATGTACATTATTGTGTTATGTACATTATTGTGTTATGTACATTATTGTGTACATTATTGTGTTATGTACATTATTGTGTTATGTACATTATTGTGTTGTGTACATTATTGTGTTATGTACATTATTGTGTTGTGTACATTATTGTGTTATGTACATTATTGTGTTGTGTACATTATTGTGTTGTGTACATTATTGTGTTGTGTACATTATTGTGTTATGTACATTATTCTGTTGTGTACATTATTGTGTTATGTACATTATTGTGTTGTGTACATTATTGTGTACATTGTTGTGTTATGTACATTATTGTGTTATGTACATTATTGTGTACATTATTGTGTACATTATTGTGTTATGTACATTATTGTGTTGTGTACATTATTGTGTTATGTACATTATTGTGTTATGTACATTATTGTGTTGTGTACATTATTGTGTTATGTACATTATTGTGTTGTGTACATTATTGTGTTGTGTACATTATTGTGTTATGTACATTATTCTGTTGTGTACATTATTGTGTTATGTACATTATTGTGTTGTGTACATTATTGTGTACATTGTTGTGTTATGTACATTATTGTGTTATGTACATTACTGTGTACATTATTGTGTACATTATTGTGTTATGTACATTATTGTGTACATTATTGTGTTATGTACATTATTGTGTTATGTACATTATTGTGTACATTATTGTGTTATGTACATTATTGTGTTATGTACATTATTGTGTTGTGTACATTATTGTGTTAGGTACATTATTGTGTTGTGTACATTGTTGTGTTATTAATATTCTTGTGTTATGTACATTATTGTGTTATGTACATTATTGTGTACATTATTGTGTTATGTACATTATTGTGTACATTATTGTGTTTTGTACATTATTGTGTACATTATTGTATTATGTACATTATTGTGGTATGTACATTATTGTGTTGTGTACATTATTGTGTTATGTACATTATTGTGTTATGTACATTATTTTGTACATTATTGTGTTGTGTACATTATTGTGTTATGTACATTATTGTGTTGTGTACATTATTGTGTTATGTACATTATTGTGTTGTGTACATTATTGTGTTATGTACATTATTCTGTTGTGTACATTATTGTGTTATGTACATTATTGTGTTGTGTACATTATTGTGTACATTGTTGTGTTATGTACATTATTGTGTTATGTACATTACTGTGTACATTATTGTGTACATTATTGTGTTATGTACATTATTGTGTACATTATTGTGTTATGTACATTATTGTGTTATGTACATTATTGTGTACATTATTGTGTTATGTACATTATTGTGTTATGTACATTATTGTGTTGTGTACATTATTGTGTTAGGTACATTATTGTGTTGTGTACATTGTTGTGTTATTAATATTCTTGTGTTATGTACATTATTGTGTTATGTACATTATTGTGTACATTATTGTGTTATGTACATTATTGTGTACATTATTGTGTTTTGTACATTATTGTGTACATTATTGTATTATGTACATTATTGTGGTATGTACATTATTGTGTTGTGTACATTATTATGTTATGTACATTATTGTGTTATGTACATTATTTTGTACATTATTGTGTTGTGTACATTATTGTGTTGTGTACATTGTTGTGTTATGTACATTATTGTGTTATGTACATTATTGTGTTGTGTACATTATTGTGTACATTATTGTGTACATTATTGTGTTATGTACATTGTTGTGTTATGTACATTATTGTGTTATGTACATTATTGTGTACATTATTGTGTACATTATTGTGTTATGTACATTGTTGTGTTATGTACATTATTGTGTTATGTACATTATTGTGTTATGTACATTATTGTGTTGTGTACATTATTGTGTTATGTACATTATTGTGTACATTATTGTGTACATTATTGTGTTATGTACATTGTTGTGTTATTTACATTCTTGTGTTATGTACATTATTGTGTTATGTACATTATTTTGTACATTATTGTGTTGTGTACATTATTGTGTTGTGTACATTGTTGTGTTATGTACATTATTGTGTTATGTACATTATTGTGTTGTGTACATTATTGTGTTATGTACATTATTGTGTACATTATTGTGTACATTATTGTGTTATGTACATTATTGTGTTGTGTACATTATTGTGTTATGTACATTATTGTGTACATTATTGTGTAAATTATTGTGTTATGTACATTGTTGTGTTATGTACATTATTGTGTTATGTACATTATTGTGTTGTGTACATTATTGTGTTATGTACATTATTGTGTACATTATTGTGTACATTATTGTGTTATGTACATTATTGTGTTATGTACATTATTGTGTTGTGTACATTATTGTGTTATGTACATTATTGTGTACATTATTGTGTACATTATTGTGTTATGTACATTATTGTGTTATGTACATTATTGTGTTGTGTACATTGTTGTGTTATGTACATTATTATGTAAATGATTGTGTACATTATTGTGTTATGTACATTATTGTGTACATTATTGTGGTATGTACATTATTGTGTTGTGAACATTGTTGTGTTATTTACATTCTTGTGTTATGTACATTATTGTGTTATGTACATTATTGTTTACATTATTGTGTTGTGTACATTATTGTGTTGTGTACATTGTTGTGTTATGTACATTATTGTGTTATGTACATTATTGTGTACATTATTGTGTTATGTACATTATTGTGTACATTATTGTGTTATGTACATTATTGTGTTATGTACATTATTGTGTTGTGTACATTATTGTGTTATGTACATTATTGTGTACATTATTGTGTTATGTACATTATTGTGTTGTGTACATTATTGTGTACATTATTGTGTTGTGTACATTATTGTGTTGTGTACATTATTGTGTACATTATTGTGTTATGTACATTATTGTGTTGGGTACATTGTAGTGTTATGTACATTATTGTGTTATGTACATTATTGTGGACATTATTGTGTTATGTACATTATTGTGTTGTGTACATTGTAGTGTTATGTACATTATTGTGTTATGTACATTATTGTGTACATTATTGTGTTGTGTACATTATTGTGTTATGTACATTATTGTGTTAAGTACATTATTGTGTTATGTACATTGTTTTGTTGCGTACATTGTTGTGTTATGTACATTATTGTGTTATGTACATTATTGTGTTATGTACATAATTGTGTACATTATTCTGTTGTGTACATTATTGTGTTGTGAACATTGTTGTGTTATTTACATTCTTGTGTTATGTACATTATTGTGTTGTGTACATTATTGTGTTATGTACATTATTGTGTTATGTACATTATTGTGTTATGTACATTATTGTGTACATTATTGTGTTGTGTACATTATTGTGTTGTGTACATTATTGTGTTATGTACATTATTGTGTTATGTACATTATTGTGTACATTATTGTGTTGTGTACATTATTGTGTTATGTATATTATTGTGTACATTATTGTGTTGTGTACATTGTTGTGTTATGTACATTACTGTGTTATGTACATTATTGTGTACATTATTGTGTTGTGTACATTATTGTGTCATGTACATTATTGTGTACATTACTGTGTACATTATTGTGTTATGTACATTATTGTGTTATGTACATTATTGTGTTGTGTACATTATTGTGTTATGTACATTATTGTGTTATGTACATTATTGTGTACATTATTGTGTTATGTACATTATTGTGTACATTATTGTGTTATGTACATTATTGTGTTATGTACATTATTGTGTTGTGTACATTATTGTGTTATGTACATTATTGTGTACATTATTGTGTCGTGTACATTGTTGTGTTATGTACATTATTGTGTGATGTACATTATTGTGGACATTATTGTGTTATGTACATTATTGTGTTATGTACATTATTGTGTTATGTACATTATTGTGTACATTATTGTGTTATGTACATTATTGTGTTATGTACATTATTGTGTTGTGTACATTATTGTGTTATGTACATTATTGTGTTGTGTACATTATTGTGTTATGTACATTATTGTGTTGTGTACATTATTGTGTTGTGTACATTATTGTGTTGTGTACATTATTGTGTTATGTACATTATTCTGTTGTGTACATTATTGTGTTATGTACATTATTGTGTTGTGTACATTATTGTGTACATTGTTGTGTTATGTACATTATTGTGTTATGTACATTATTGTGTACATTATTGTGTACATTATTGTGTTATGTACATTATTGTGTTGTGTACATTATTGTGTTATGTACATTATTGTGTTATGTACATTATTGTGTTGTGTACATTATTGTGTTATGTACATTATTGTGTTGTGTACATTATTGTGTTGTGTACATTATTGTGTTATGTACATTATTCTGTTGTGTACATTATTGTGTTATGTACATTATTGTGTTGTGTACATTATTGTGTACATTGTTGTGTTATGTACATTATTGTGTTATGTACATTACTGTGTACATTATTGTGTACATTATTGTGTTATGTACATTATTGTGTACATTATTGTGTTATGTACATTATTGTGTTATGTACATTATTGTGTACATTATTGTGTTATGTACATTATTGTGTTATGTACATTATTGTGTTGTGTACATTATTGTGTTAGGTACATTATTGTGTTGTGTACATTGTTGTGTTATTAATATTCTTGTGTTATGTACATTATTGTGTTATGTACATTATTGTGTACATTATTGTGTTATGTACATTATTGTGTACATTATTGTGTTTTGTACATTATTGTGTACATTATTGTATTATGTACATTATTGTGGTATGTACATTATTGTGTTGTGTACATTATTGTGTTATGTACATTATTGTGTTATGTACATTATTTTGTACATTATTGTGTTGTGTACATTATTGTGTTATGTACATTATTGTGTTGTGTACATTATTGTGTTATGTACATTATTGTGTTGTGTACATTATTGTGTTATGTACATTATTCTGTTGTGTACATTATTGTGTTATGTACATTATTGTGTTGTGTACATTATTGTGTACATTGTTGTGTTATGTACATTATTGTGTTATGTACATTACTGTGTACATTATTGTGTACATTATTGTGTTATGTACATTATTGTGTACATTATTGTGTTATGTACATTATTGTGTTATGTACATTATTGTGTACATTATTGTGTTATGTACATTATTGTGTTATGTACATTATTGTGTTGTGTACATTATTGTGTTAGGTACATTATTGTGTTGTGTACATTGTTGTGTTATTAATATTCTTGTGTTATGTACATTATTGTGTTATGTACATTATTGTGTACATTATTGTGTTATGTACATTATTGTGTACATTATTGTGTTTTGTACATTATTGTGTACATTATTGTATTATGTACATTATTGTGGTATGTACATTATTGTGTTGTGTACATTATTATGTTATGTACATTATTGTGTTATGTACATTATTTTGTACATTATTGTGTTGTGTACATTATTGTGTTGTGTACATTGTTGTGTTATGTACATTATTGTGTTATGTACATTATTGTGTTGTGTACATTATTGTGTACATTATTGTGTACATTATTGTGTTATGTACATTGTTGTGTTATGTACATTATTGTGTTATGTACATTATTGTGTACATTATTGTGTACATTATTGTGTTATGTACATTGTTGTGTTATGTACATTATTGTGTTATGTACATTATTGTGTTATGTACATTATTGTGTTGTGTACATTATTGTGTTATGTACATTATTGTGTACATTATTGTGTACATTATTGTGTTATGTACATTGTTGTGTTATTTACATTCTTGTGTTATGTACATTATTGTGTTATGTACATTATTTTGTACATTATTGTGTTGTGTACATTATTGTGTTGTGTACATTGTTGTGTTATGTACATTATTGTGTTATGTACATTATTGTGTTGTGTACATTATTGTGTTATGTACATTATTGTGTACATTATTGTGTACATTATTGTGTTATGTACATTATTGTGTTGTGTACATTATTGTGTTATGTACATTATTGTGTACATTATTGTGTAAATTATTGTGTTATGTACATTGTTGTGTTATGTACATTATTGTGTTATGTACATTATTGTGTTGTGTACATTATTGTGTTATGTACATTATTGTGTACATTATTGTGTACATTATTGTGTTATGTACATTATTGTGTTATGTACATTATTGTGTTGTGTACATTATTGTGTTATGTACATTATTGTGTACATTATTGTGTACATTATTGTGTTATGTACATTATTGTGTTATGTACATTATTGTGTTGTGTACATTGTTGTGTTATGTACATTATTATGTAAATGATTGTGTACATTATTGTGTTATGTACATTATTGTGTACATTATTGTGGTATGTACATTATTGTGTTGTGAACATTGTTGTGTTATTTACATTCTTGTGTTATGTACATTATTGTGTTATGTACATTATTGTTTACATTATTGTGTTGTGTACATTATTGTGTTGTGTACATTGTTGTGTTATGTACATTATTGTGTTATGTACATTATTGTGTACATTATTGTGTTATGTACATTATTGTGTACATTATTGTGTTATGTACATTATTGTGTTATGTACATTATTGTGTTGTGTACATTATTGTGTTATGTACATTATTGTGTACATTATTGTGTTATGTACATTATTGTGTTGTGTACATTATTGTGTACATTATTGTGTTGTGTACATTATTGTGTTGTGTACATTATTGTGTACATTATTGTGTTATGTACATTATTGTGTTGGGTACATTGTAGTGTTATGTACATTATTGTGTTATGTACATTATTGTGGACATTATTGTGTTATGTACATTATTGTGTTGTGTACATTGTAGTGTTATGTACATTATTGTGTTATGTACATTATTGTGTACATTATTGTGTTGTGTACATTATTGTGTTATGTACATTATTGTGTTAAGTACATTATTGTGTTATGTACATTGTTTTGTTGCGTACATTGTTGTGTTATGTACATTATTGTGTTGTGTACATTCTTGTGTTATGTACATTATTGTGTTGTGTACATTATTGTGTTATGTACATTATTGTGTTGTGTACATTATTGTGTTATGTACATTATTGTGTACATTATTGTGTTATGTACATTATTGTGTTGTGTTCATTGTTGTGTTATGTACATTATTGTGTTATGTACATTATTGTGTTATGTACAATATTGTGTACATTATTGTGTTATGTACATTATTGAGTTATGTACATTATTGTGTACATTATTGTGTTATGTACATTATTGTGTACATTATTGTGCTATGTACATTATTGTGTTATGTACATTATTGTGTTATGTACATTATTGTGGACATTATTGTGTTATGTACATTATTGTGTTGTGTACATTGTAGTGTTATGTACATTATTGTGTTATGTACATTATTGTGTACATTATTGTGTTGTGTACATTATTGTGTTATGTACATTATTGTGTTAAGTACATTATTGTGTTATGTACATTGTTTTGTTGCGTACATTGTTGTGTTATGTACATTATTGTGTTATGTACATTATTGTGTTGTGTACATTATTGTGTTATGTACATTATTGTGTTGTGTACATTATTGTGTTATGTACATTATTGTGTACATTATTGTGTTATGTACATTATTGTGTTGTGTTCATTGTTGTGTTATGTACATTATTGTGTTATGTACATTATTGTGTTATGTACAATATTGTGTACATTATTGTGTTATGTACATTATTGTGTTATGTACATTATTGTGTACATTATTGTGTTATGTACATTATTGTGTACATTATTGTGCTATGTACATTATTGTGTACATTATTGTGTTGTGTACATTATTGTGTTATGTACATTATTGTGTTGTGTACATTATTGTGTTATGTACATTATTGTGTTGTGTACATTATTGTGTTATGTACATTATTGTGTACATTATTGTGTTATGTACATTATTGTGTTGTGTTCATTGTTGTGTTATGTACATTATTGTGTACATTATTGTGTTATGTACATTATTGTGTTGTGTACATTATTGTGTTATGTACATTATTGTGTTGTGTACATTGTTGTGTTATGTACATTATTCTGTTGTGTACATTATTGTGTTATGTACATTATTGTGTTGTGTACATTATTGTGTGCATTGTTGTGTTATGTACATTATTGTGTTATGTACATTATTGTGTACATTATTGTGTACATTATTGTGTTATGTACATTATTGTGTACATTATTGTGTTATGTACATTATTGTGTTATGTACATTATTGTGTTATGTAGATTATTGTGTTGTGTACATTATTGTGTTATGTACATTATTGTGTACATTATTGTGTTAGGTACATTATTGTGTTGTGTACATTGTTGTGTTATTAATATTCTTGTGTTATGTACATTATTGTGTTATGTACATTATTGTGTACATTATTGTGTTTTGTACATTATTGTGTTGTGTACATTATTGTGTACATTATTGTGTTTTGTACATTATTGTGTTGTGTACATTGTTGTGTTATGTACATTATTGTGTTATGTACATTATTGTGTTATGTACATAATTGTGTTGTGTACATTATTGTATTATGTACATTATTGTGGTATGTACATTATTGTGTTGTGAACATTGTTGTGTTATTTACATTCTTGTGTTATGTACATTATTGTGTTGTGTACATTATTGTGTTGTGTACATTATTGTGTTATGTACATTATTGTGTACATTATTGTGTTATGTACATTATTGTGTACATTATTCTGTTGTGTACATTATTGTGTTGTGAACATTGTTGTGTTATTTACATTCTTGTGTTATGTACATTATTGTGTTGTGTACATTATTGTGTTATGTACATTATTGTGTTATGTACATTATTGTGTTGTGTACATTATTGTGTTATGTACATTATTGTGTACATTATTGTGTTGTGTACATTATTGTGTTGTGTACATTATTGTGTTATGTACATTATTGTGTTATGTACATTATTGTGTACATTATTGTGTTGTGTACATTATTGTGTTATGTATATTATTGTGTACATTATTGTGTTGTGTACATTATTGTGTTATGTACATTATTGTGTACATTATTGTGTTGTGTACATTATTGTGTCATGTACATTATTGTGTACATTACTGTGTACATTATTGTGTTATGTACATTATTGTGTTATGTACATTATTGTGTTGTGTACATTATTGTGTTATGTACATTATTGTGTTATGTACATTATTGTGTACATTATTGTGTTATGTACATTATTGTGTTATGTACATTATTGTGTTGTGTACATTATTGTGTTATGTACATTATTGTGTACATTATTGTGTTATGTACATTATTGTGTACATTATTGTGTTATGTACATTATTGTGTTATGTACATTATTGTGTTGTGTACATTATTGTGTTATGTACATTATTGTGTACATTATTGTGTCGTGTACATTGTTGTGTTATGTACATTATTGTGTTATGTACATTATTGTGTTATGTACATTATTGTGTTATGTACATTATTGTGTACATTATTGTGTCGTGTACATTGTTGTGTTATGTACATTATTGTGTTATGTACATTATTGTGTTATGTACATTATTGTGTTGTGTACATTATTGTGTTGTGTTCATTGTTGTGTTATGTACATTATTGTGTTATGTACATTATTGTGTTATGTACATTATTGTGTACATTATTGTGTTATGTACATTATTGTGTTGTGTAAATTATTGTGCTATGTACATTATTGTGTACATTATTGTGTTGTGTACATTATTGTGTTATGTACATTATTGTGTTCTGTACATTATTGTGTTGTGTATATTATTGTGTTATGTACATTATTGTGTTAAGTAAATTATTGTGTTATGTACATTATTGTGTACATTATTGTGTTATGTACATTATTGTGTTGTGTACATTATTGTGTTATGTACATTATTGTGTTATGTACATTATTGTTTACATTATTGTGTCGTGTACATTGTTGTGTTATGTACATTATTGTGTTGTGTACATTATTGTGTTGTGTTCATTGTTGTGTTATGTACATTATTGTGTTATGTACATTATTGTGTTATGTACATTATTGTGTACATTATTGTGTTATGTACATTATTGTGTTGTGTACATTATTGTGCTATGTACATTATTGTGTACATTATTGTGTTGTGTACATTATTGTGTTGTGTACATTATTGTGTTATGTACATTATTGTGTTCTGTACATTATTGTGTTGTGTATATTATTGTGTTATGTACATTATTGTGTTAAGTACATTATTGTGTTATGTACATTATTGTGTACATTATTGTGTTATGTACATTATTGTGTTGTGTACATTATTGTGTTATGTACATTATTGTGTACATTATTGTGTTGTGTACATTATTGTGTTATGTACATTATTGTGTTGTGTACATTATTGTATTATGTACATTATTGTGTACATTATAGTGTTATGTACATTATTGTGTTGTGTTCATTGTTGTGTTATGTACATTACTGTGTTATGTACATTATTGTGTTATGTACATTATTGTGTTGTGTACATTATTGTGTTGTGTACATTATTGTGTTATGTACATTAATGTGTTGTGTACATTATTGTGTTATGTACATTATTGTGTTGTGTACATTATTGTGTTATGTACATTATTGTGTTGTGTCCATTATTGTGTTATGTACATAATTGTGTTGTGTACATTATTGTGTTATGTACATTATTGTGTTATGTACATTATTGTGTACATTATTGTGTTGTGTACATTATTGTGTTAAGTACATTATTGTGTTATGTACATTGTTTTGTTGCGTACATTGTTGTGTTATGTACATTATTGTGTTGTGTTCATTGTTGTGTTATGTACATTATTGTGTTATGTACATTATTGTGTTATGTACATTATTGTGTACATTATTGTGTTGTGTACATTATTGTGTTGTGTACATTATTGTGTTATGTACATTATTGTGTACATTATTGTGTTGTGTACATTATTGTGTTATGTACATTATTGTGTTGTGGACATTATTGTGTTATGTACATTATTGTGTTGTGTACATTATTGTGTTATGTACATTATTGTGTACATTATTGTGTTATGTACATTATTGTGTTGTGTACATTATTGTGTTATGTACATTATTGTGTTAAGTACATTATTGTGTTATGTACATTGTTTTGTTGCGTACATTGTTGTGTTATGTACATTATTCTGTTGTGTACATTATTGTGTTATGTACATTATTGTGTTGTGTACATTATTGTGTTATGTACATTATTGTGTTGTGTACATTATTGTATTATGTACATTATTGTGTACATTATTGTGTTATGTACATTATTGTGTTGTGTTCATTGTTGTGTTATGTACATTACTGTGTTATGTACATTATTGTGTTATGTACATTATTGTGTACATTATTGTGTTATGTACATTATTGTGTTGTGTACATTATTGTGTTATGTACATTATTGTGTACATTATTGTGTTATTTACATTATTGTGTTGTGTACATTATTGTGTTATGTACATTATTGTGTAAATTATTGTGTACATTATTGTGTTATGTACATTGTTGTGTTATGTACATTATTGTGTTATGTACATTATTGTGTACATTATTGTGTTGTGTACATTGTTGTGTTATGTACATTATTGTGTACATTATTGTGTACATTATTGTGTTATGTACATTATTGTGTACATTATTGTGTACATTATTGTGTTATGTACATTATTGTGTACACAATAATGTGTACATTATTGTGTTATGTACATTATTGTGTACATTATTGTGTACATTATTGTGTTGTGTACATTATTGTATTATGTACATTATTGTGTTATGTACATTATTGTGTACATTATTGTGTTATGTACATTATTGTGTACATTATTGTGTTGTGTACATTATTGTGTTGTGTACATTATTGTGTTGTGTACATTGTTGTGTTATGTACATTGTTGTGTTATGTACATTATTGTGTTATGTACATTATTGTATACATTATTGTGTTATGTACATTATTGTGTACATTATTGTGTTATGTACATTATTGTGTTGTGTACATTATTGTGTTATGTACATTATTGTGTACATTATTGTGTACATTATTGTGTTATGTACATTATTGTGTACATTATTGTGTACATTATTGTGTTATGTACATTATTGTGTACATTATTGTGTACATTATTGTGTTATGTACATTATTGTGATATGTACATTATTGTGTACATTATTGTGTACATTATTGTGTTATGTACATTATTGTGTTATGTACATTATTGTGTACATTATTGTGTACGTTATTGTGTTATGTACATTATTGTGTTATGTACATTATTGTGTACATTATTGTGTACATTATTGTGTTATGTACATTATTGTGTTATGTACATTATTGTGTACATTACTGTGTTGTGTACATTATTGTGTTATGTACATTATTGTGTTATGTACATTATTGTGTACATTATTGTGTTGTGTACATTATTGTATTATGTACATTATTGTGTTATATACATTATTGTGTACATTATTGTGTTATGTACATTATTGTGTTGTGTACATTGTTGTTTTATGTACATTCTTGTGTTATGTACATTATTGTGTAATGTACATTATTGTGTACATTATTGTGTACATTATTGTGTTATGTACATTATTGTGTTGTGTACATTCTAGTGTTATGTACATTATTGTGTTATGTACATTATTGTGTACATTATTGTGTTATGTACATTATTGTGTTGTGTACATTGTAGTGTTATGTACATTATTGTGTTATGTACATTATTGTGTACATTATTGTGTTGTGTACATTATTGTGTTATATACATTATTGTGTTATGTACATTATTGTGTTATGTACATTATTGTGTTGTGTACATTGTAGTGTTATGTACATTATTGTGTTATGTACATTATTGTGTACATTATTGTGTTGTGTACATTATTGTGTTATGTACATTATTGTGTTGTGTACATTATTGTGTTATGTACATTATTGTGTTGTGTACATTCTTGTGTTATGTACATTATTGTGTGGTGTACATTATTGTGTTATGTACATTATTGTGTTGTGCACATTATTGTGTTATGTACATTATTGTGTACATTATTGTGTTATGTACATTATTGTGTTGTGTTCATTCTTGTGTTATGTACATTATTGTGTTATGTACATTATTGTGTTGTGTACATTGTAGTGTTATGTACATTATTGTGTTATGTACATTATTGTGTACATTATTGTGTGGTGTACATTATTGTGTTATGTACATTATTGTGTTGTGTACATTATTGTGTTATGTACATTATTGTGTACTTTATTGTGTTGTGTACATTATTGTGTTATGTACATTATTGTGTTGTGTACATTATTGTGTTATGTACATTATTGTGTTGTGTACATTATTGTGTTATGTACATTATTGTGTACATTATTGTGTACATTATTGTGTTATGTACATTATTGTGTACATTATTGTGTTGTGTACATTGTTGTGTTATGTACATTATTGTGTACATTATTGTGTACATTATTGTGTTATGTACATTATTGTGTACATTATTGTGTACATTATTGTGTTATGTACATTATTGTGTACACAATAATGTGTACATTATTGTGTTATGTACATTATTGTGTACATTATTGTGTACATTATTGTGTTGTGTACATTATTGTATTATGTACATTATTGTGTTATGTACATTATTGTGTACATTATTGTGTTATGTACATTATTGTGTACATTATTGTGTTGTGTACATTATTGTGTTAAGTACATTATTGTGTTATGTACATTGTTTTGTTGCGTACATTGTTGTGTTATGTACATTATTGTGTTGTGTTCATTGTTGTGTTATGTACATTATTGTGTTATGTACATTATTGTGTTATGTACATTATTGTGTACATTATTGTGTTGTGTACATTATTGTGTTGTGTACATTATTGTGTTATGTACATTATTGTGTACATTATTGTGTTGTGTACATTATTGTGTTATGTACATTATTGTGTTGTGGACATTATTGTGTTATGTACATTATTGTGTTGTGTACATTATTGTGTTATGTACATTATTGTGTACATTATTGTGTTATGTACATTATTGTGTTGTGTACATTATTGTGTTATGTACATTATTGTGTTAAGTACATTATTGTGTTATGTACATTGTTTTGTTGCGTACATTGTTGTGTTATGTACATTATTCTGTTGTGTACATTATTGTGTTATGTACATTATTGTGTTGTGTACATTATTGTGTTATGTACATTATTGTGTTGTGTACATTATTGTATTATGTACATTATTGTGTACATTATTGTGTTATGTACATTATTGTGTTGTGTTCATTGTTGTGTTATGTACATTACTGTGTTATGTACATTATTGTGTTATGTACATTATTGTGTACATTATTGTGTTATGTACATTATTGTGTTGTGTACATTATTGTGTTATGTACATTATTGTGTACATTATTGTGTTATTTACATTATTGTGTTGTGTACATTATTGTGTTATGTACATTATTGTGTAAATTATTGTGTACATTATTGTGTTATGTACATTGTTGTGTTATGTACATTATTGTGTTATGTACATTATTGTGTACATTATTGTGTTGTGTACATTGTTGTGTTATGTACATTATTGTGTACATTATTGTGTACATTATTGTGTTATGTACATTATTGTGTACATTATTGTGTACATTATTGTGTTATGTACATTATTGTGTACACAATAATGTGTACATTATTGTGTTATGTACATTATTGTGTACATTATTGTGTACATTATTGTGTTGTGTACATTATTGTATTATGTACATTATTGTGTTATGTACATTATTGTGTACATTATTGTGTTATGTACATTATTGTGTACATTATTGTGTTGTGTACATTATTGTGTTGTGTACATTATTGTGTTGTGTACATTGTTGTGTTATGTACATTGTTGTGTTATGTACATTATTGTGTTATGTACATTATTGTATACATTATTGTGTTATGTACATTATTGTGTACATTATTGTGTTATGTACATTATTGTGTTGTGTACATTATTGTGTTATGTACATTATTGTGTACATTATTGTGTACATTATTGTGTTATGTACATTATTGTGTACATTATTGTGTACATTATTGTGTTATGTACATTATTGTGTACATTATTGTGTACATTATTGTGTTATGTACATTATTGTGATATGTACATTATTGTGTACATTATTGTGTACATTATTGTGTTATGTACATTATTGTGTTATGTACATTATTGTGTACATTATTGTGTACGTTATTGTGTTATGTACATTATTGTGTTATGTACATTATTGTGTACATTATTGTGTACATTATTGTGTTATGTACATTATTGTGTTATGTACATTATTGTGTACATTACTGTGTTGTGTACATTATTGTGTTATGTACATTATTGTGTTATGTACATTATTGTGTACATTATTGTGTTGTGTACATTATTGTATTATGTACATTATTGTGTTATATACATTATTGTGTACATTATTGTGTTATGTACATTATTGTGTTGTGTACATTGTTGTTTTATGTACATTCTTGTGTTATGTACATTATTGTGTAATGTACATTATTGTGTACATTATTGTGTACATTATTGTGTTATGTACATTATTGTGTTGTGTACATTCTAGTGTTATGTACATTATTGTGTTATGTACATTATTGTGTACATTATTGTGTTATGTACATTATTGTGTTGTGTACATTGTAGTGTTATGTACATTATTGTGTTATGTACATTATTGTGTACATTATTGTGTTGTGTACATTATTGTGTTATATACATTATTGTGTTATGTACATTATTGTGTTATGTACATTATTGTGTTGTGTACATTGTAGTGTTATGTACATTATTGTGTTATGTACATTATTGTGTACATTATTGTGTTGTGTACATTATTGTGTTATGTACATTATTGTGTTGTGTACATTATTGTGTTATGTACATTATTGTGTTGTGTACATTCTTGTGTTATGTACATTATTGTGTGGTGTACATTATTGTGTTATGTACATTATTGTGTTGTGCACATTATTGTGTTATGTACATTATTGTGTACATTATTGTGTTATGTACATTATTGTGTTGTGTTCATTCTTGTGTTATGTACATTATTGTGTTATGTACATTATTGTGTTGTGTACATTGTAGTGTTATGTACATTATTGTGTTATGTACATTATTGTGTACATTATTGTGTGGTGTACATTATTGTGTTATGTACATTATTGTGTTGTGTACATTATTGTGTTATGTACATTATTGTGTACTTTATTGTGTTGTGTACATTATTGTGTTATGTACATTATTGTGTTGTGTACATTATTGTGTTATGTACATTATTGTGTTGTGTACATTATTGTGTTATGTACATTATTGTGTACATTATTGTGTACATTATTGTGTTATGTACATTATTGTGTACATTATTGTGTTGTGTACATTGTTGTGTTATGTACATTATTGTGTACATTATTGTGTACATTATTGTGTTATGTACATTATTGTGTACATTATTGTGTACATTATTGTGTTATGTACATTATTGTGTACACAATAATGTGTACATTATTGTGTTATGTACATTATTGTGTACATTATTGTGTACATTATTGTGTTGTGTACATTATTGTGTTATGTACATTATTGTGTACATTATTGTGTTATGTACATTATTGTGTACATTATTGTGTTGTGTACATTATTGTGTTGTGTACATTGTTGTGTTATGTACATCGTTGTGTTATGTACATTATTGTGTTATGTACATTATTGTATACATTATTGTGTTATGTACATTATTGTGTTATGTACATTATTGTGTACATTATTGTGTTATGTACATTATTGTGTTGTGTACATTATTGTGTTATGTACATTATTGTGTACATTATTGTGTACATTATTGTGTTATGTACATTATTGTGTACATTATTGTGTACATTATTGTGTTATGTACATTATTGTGTTCATTATTGTGTACATTATTGTGTTATGTACATTATTGTGATATGTACATTATTGTGTACATTATTGTGTACATTATTGTGTTATGTACATTATTGTGTTATGTACATTATTGTGTACATTATTGTGTACATTATTGTGTTATGTACATTATTGTGTTATGTACATTATTGTGTACATTATTGTGTACATTATTGTGTTATGTACATTCTTGTGTACATTACTGTGTTGTGTACATTATTGTGTTATGTACATTATTGTGTTATGTACATTATTGTGTACATTATTGTGTTGTGTACATTATTGTATTATGTACATTATTGTGTTATGTACATTATTGTGTACATTATTGTGTTATGTACATTATTGTGTTGTGTACATTGTTGTTTTATGTACATTCTTGTGTTATGTACATTATTGTGTAATGTACATTATTGTGTACATTATTGTGTACATTATTGTGTTATGTACATTATTGTGTTGTGTACATTCTAGTGTTATGTACATTATTGTGTTATGTACATTATTGTGTACATTATTGTCTTATGTACATTATTGTGTTGTGTACATTGTAGTGTTATGTACATTATTGTGTTATGTACATTATTGTGTACATTATTGTGTTGTGTACATTATTGTGTTATGTACATTATTGTGTTGTGTACATTATTGTGTTATGTACATTATTGTGTTGTGTACATTCTTGTGTTATGTACATTATTGTGTTGTGTACATTATTGTGTTATGTACATTATTGTGTTGTGTACATTATTGTGTTATGTACATTATTGTGTACATTATTGTGTTATGTACATTATTGTGTTGTGTTCATTCTTGTGTTATGTACATTATTGTGTTATGTACATTATTGTGTTATGTACATTATTGTGTTGTGTACATTGTAGTGTTATGTACATTATTGTGTTATGTACATTATTGTGTACATTATTGTGTTGTGTACATTATTGTGTTATGTACATTATTGTGTTATGTACATTGTTTTGTTGCGTACATTGTTGTGTTATGTACATTATTGTGTTGTGTACATTCTTGTGTTATGTACATTATTGTGTTGTGTACATTATTGTGTTATGTACATTATTGTGTACATTATTGTGTTATGTACATTATTGTGTTGTGTTCATTGTTGTGTTATGTACATTATTGTGTTGTGTACATTATTGTGTTATGTACATTATTGTGTACATTATTGTGTTATGTACATTATTGTGTTGTGTTCATTGTTGTGTTATGTACATTATTGTGTTATGTATATTATTGTGTTATGTACATTATTGTGTTGTGTACATTGTAGTGTTATGTACATTATTGTGTTATGTACATTATTGTGTACATTATTGTGTTGTGTACATTATTGTGTTAAGTACATTATTGTGTTATGTACATTGTTTTGTTGCGTACATTGTTGTGTTATGTACATTATTGTGTTGTGTTCATTGTTGTGTTATGTACATTATTGTGTTATGTACATTATTGTGTTATGTACATTATTGTGTACATTATTGTGTTGTGTACATTATTGTGTTGTGTACATTATTGTGTTATGTACATTATTGTGTACATTATTGTGGTGTGTACATTATTGTGTTATGTACATTATTGTGTTGTGTACATTATTGTGTTATGTACATTATTGTGTTGTGTACATTATTGTGTTATGTACATTATTGTGTACATTATTGTGTTATGTACATTATTGTGTTGTGTACATTATTGTGTTATGTACATTATTGTGTTAAGTACATTATTGTGTTATGTACATTGTTTTGTTGCGTACATTGTTGTGTTATGTACATTATTGTGTTGTGTACATTATTGTGTTATGTACATTATTGTGTTGTGTACATTATTGTGTTATGTACATTATTGTGTTGTGTACATTATTGTATTATGTACATTATTGTGTACATTATTGTGTTATGTACATTATTGTGTTGTGTTCATTGTTGTGTTATGTACATTACTGTGTTATGTAAATTATTGTGTTATGTACATTATTGTGTACATTATTGTGTTATGTACATTATTGTGTTGTGTACATTATTGTGTTATGTACATTATTGTGTACATTATTGTGTTGTGTACATTATTGTGTTATGTACATTATTGTGTTGTGTACATTATTGTGTTATGTACATTATTGTGTACATTATTGTGTACATTATTGTGTTATGTACATTGTTGTGTTATGTACATTATTGTGTTATGTACATTATTGTGTACATTATTGTGTTGTGTACATTGTTGTGTTATGTACATTATTGTGTACATTATTGTGTACATTATTGTGTTATGTACATTATTGTGTACATTATTGTGTACATTATTGTGTTATGTACATTATTGTGTACACAATAATGTGTACATTATTGTGTTATGTACATTATTGTGTACATTATTGTGTACATTATTGTGTTGTGTACATTATTGTGTTATGTACATTATTGTGTTATGTACATTATTGTGTACATTATTGTGTTATGTACATTATTGTGTTGTGTACATTGTTGTTTTATGTACATTCTTGTGTTATGTACATTATTGTGTTATGTACATTATTGTGTACATTATTGTGTTATGTACATTATTGTGTACATTATTGTGTTGTGTACATTATTGTGTGGTGTACATTATTGTGTTATGTACATTATTGTGTTGTGTACATTGTTGTGTTATGTACATTATTGTGTTATGTACATTATTGTATACATTATTGTGTTATGTACATTATTGTGTTATGTACATTATTGTGTTATGTACATTATTGTGTACATTATTGTGTTATGTACATTATTGTGTTGTGTACATTGTAGTGTTATGTACATTATTGTGTTATGTACATTATTGTGTTGTGTACATTATTGTGTTATGTACATTATTGTGTACATTATTGTGTTATGTACATTATTGTGTTATGTACATTATTGTGTTTTGTACATTATTGTGTACATTATTGTATTATGTACATTATTGTGTTATGTACATTATTGTGTTGTGTACATTGTTGTGTTATGTACATTATTGTGTACACAATAATGTGTACATTATTGTGTTATTATGTTATGTACATTGTTGTGTTGTGTACATTATTGTGTTGTGTACATTATTGTGTTGTGTACATTGTTGTGTTGTGTACATTATTGTGTTGTGTACATTGTTGTGTTGTGTACATTATTGTGTTGTGTACATTATTGTGTTGTGTACATTGTTGTGTTGTGTACATTATTGTGTTGTGTACATTGTTGTGTTATGTACATTATTGTGTTGTGTACATTATTGTGTTGTGTACATTATTGTGTTATGTACATTATTGTGTTGTGTACATTGTTGTGTTGTGTACATTGTTGTGTTGTGTACATTATTGTGTTGTGTACATTGTTGTGTTGTGTACATTGTTGTGTTATGTACAATATTGTGTTGTGTACATTATTGTGTTATGTACATTATTGTGTTGTGTACATTGTTGTGTTGTGTACATTGTTGTGTTATGTACATTATTGTGTTGTGTACATTATTGTGTACATTACTGTGTACATTATTGTGTTATGTACATTATTGTGTTGTGTACATTATTGTGTTGTGTACATTATTGTGTTATGTACATTATTGTGATATGTACATTATTGTGTACATTATTGTGTTATGTACATTATTGTGTTGTGTACATTATTGTGTTATGTACATTATTGTGTTATGTACATTATTGTGTACATTATTGTGTTGTGTACATTGTTGTGTTATGTACATTATTGTGTTATGTACATTATTGTGTTGTGTACATTATTGTGTACATTATTGTATTATGTACATTATTGTGTTATGTACATTATTGTGTTGTGTACATTATTGTGTTATGTACATTATTGTGTACACAATAATGTGTACATTATTGTGTTATTATGTTATGTACATTGTTGTGTTGTGTACATTATTGTGTTGTGTACATTATTGTGTTGTGTACATTGTTGTGTTGTGTACATTATTGTGTTGTGTACATTATTGTGTTATGTACATTGTTGTGTTATGTACATTATTGTGTTGTGTACATTGTTGTGTTGTGTCCATTATTGTGTTATGTACATTATTGTGTTGTGTACATTATTGTGTTGTGTACATTATTGTGTTATGTACATTGTTGTGTTGTGTACATTATTGTGTTGTGTACATTATTGTGTTATGTACATTGTTGTGTTATGTACATTATTGTGTTGTGTACATTGTTGTGTTGTGTCCATTATTGTTTTATGTACATTATTGTGTTGTGTACATTGTTTTGTTGTGTACATTGTTGTGTTATGTACATTATTGTGTTGTGTACATTGTTGTGTTATGTACATTGTTGTGTTGTGTACATTATTGTGTTGTGTACATTGTTGTGTTGTGTACATTATTGTGTTGTGTACATTATTGTGTTGTGTACATTATTGTGTTATGTACATTGTTGTGTTGTGTACATTATTGTGTTGTGTACATTATTGTGTTGTGTACATTATTGTGTACATTATTGTGTTATGTACATTATTGTGTTGTGTACATTATTGTGTTATGTACATTATTGTGTTATGTACATTATTGTGTACATTATTGTATTATGTACATTATTGTGTTATGTACATTATTGTGTTGTGTACATTGTTGTGTTGTGTACATTATTGTGTTGTGTACATTGTTGTGTTGTGTACATTATTGTGTTGTGTACATTGTTGTGTTGTGTACATTATTGTGTTGTGTACATTGTTGTGTTGTGTACATTGTTGTGTTATGTACATTATTGTGTTGTGTACATTGTTGTGTTGTGTACATTATTGTGTTGTGTACATTGTTGTGTTGTGTACATTGTTGTGTTATGTACATTATTGTGTTATGTACATTATTGTGTTATGTACATTATTGTGTTGTGTACATTATTGTGTACATTATTGTGTTATGTACATTATTGTGTTGTGTACATTATTGTGTTATGTACATTATTGTGTTATGTACATTATTGTGTACATTATTGTATTATGTACATTATTGTGTTATGTACATTATTGTGTTGTGTACATTATTGTGTTATGTACATTATTGTGTTATGTACATTATTGTGTACATTATTGTATTATGTACATTATTGTGTTATTATGTTATGTACATTTTTGTGTTGTGTACATTATTGTGTTGTGTACATTATTGTGTTGTGTACATTGTTGTGTTATGTACATTATTGTGTTATGTACATTATTGTGTTGTGTACATTGTTTTGTTGTGTACATTATTGTGTTGTGTACATTGTTGTGTTGTGTACATTATTGTGTTATGTACATTATTGTGTTGTGTACATTGTTTTGTTGTGTACATTGTTGTGTTATGTACATTATTGTGTTATGTACATTATTGTGTTGTGTACATTGTTGTGTTATGTACATTATTGTGTTGTGTACATTGTTGTGTTATGTACATTATTGTGTTGTGTACATTATTGTTTTGTGTACATTATTGTGTTGTGTACATTATTGTGTTGTGTACATTATTGTGTTATGTACATTATTGTGTTGTGTACATTATTGTGTTGTGTACATTGTTGTGTTGTGTACATTATTGTGTTGTGTACATTATTGTGTTATGTACATTATTGTGTTGTGTACATTATTGTGTTGTGTACATTGTTGTGTTGTGTACATTATTGTGTTATGTACATTATTGTGTTGTGTACATTATTGTGTTATGTACATTATTGTGTTGTGTACATTATTGTGTTGTGTACATTATTGTGTTATGTACATTATTGTGTTGTGTACATTGTTGTGTTGTGTACATTATTGTGTTGTGTGCATTATTGTGTTATGTACATTATTGTGTTGTGTACATTATTGTGTTATGTACATTATTGTGTTGTGTACATTATTGTGTTATGTACATTATTGTGTTGTGTACATTATTGTGTTATGTACATTATTGTGTTGTGTACATTGTTGTGTTATGTACATTATTGTGTTGTGTACATTGTTGTGTTATGTACATTATTGTGTTGTGTACATTATTGTGTTGTGTACATTATTGTGTTATGTACATTATTGTGTTGTGTACATTATTGTGTTATGTACATTATTGTGTTGTGTACATTGTTGTGTTATGTACATTATTGTGTTGTGTACATTGTTGTGTTATGTACATTGTTGTGTTGTGTACATTATTGTGTTGTGTGCATTATTGTGTTATGTACATTATTGTGTTGTGTACATTATTGTGTTATGTACATTATTGTGTTGTGTACATTATTGTGTTATGTACATTATTGTGTTGTGTACATTGTTGTGTTATGTACATTATTGTGTTGTGTACATTATTGTGTTACGTACATTATTGTGTTGTGTACATTGTTGTGTTATGTACATTATTGTGTTGTGTACATTATTGTGTTGTGTACATTGTTGTGTTATGTACACTATTGTATTGTGTACATTATTGTGTTGTGTACATTGTTGTGTTATGTACACTATTGTATTGTGTACATTATTGTGTTGTGTACATTATTGTGTTGTGTACATTATTGTGTTGTGTACATTGTTGTGTTGTGTACATTATTGTGTTATGTACATTATGGTGTTGTGTACATTATTGTGTTATGTACATTGTTGTGTTTTGTACATTGTTGTGTTGTGTACATTATTGTGTTGTGTACATTATTGTGTTATGTACATTATGGTGTTGTGTACATTATTGTGTTATGTACATTATTGTGTACATTATTGTGTTATGTACATTGTTGTGTTATGTACATTATTGTGTTATGTACATTATTGTGTTTTGTACATTGTTGTGTTGTGTACATTGTTGTGTTATGTACATTATGGTGTTGTGTACATTATTGTGTTATGTACATTATTGTGTACATTATTGTGTACATTATTGTGTTATGTACATTGTTGTGTTATGTACATTATTGTGTTATGTACATTATTGTGTTTTGTACATTATTGTGTACATTATTGTGTTATGTACATTATTGTGTTATGTACATTATTGTGTTATGTACATTATTGTGTACATTATTGTGTACATTATTGTGTTATGTACATTATTGTGTACATTATTGTGTACATTATTGTGTTGTGTACATTATTGTGTTATGTACATTATTGTGTTATGTACATTATTGTGTACATTATTGTGTTGTGTACATTATTGTATTATGTACATTATTGTGTTATGTACATTATTGTGTACATTATTGTGTTATGTACATTGTTGTTTTATGTACATTATTGTGTACATTATTGTGTTATGTACATTATTGTGTTATGTACATTATTGTGTACATTATTGTGTACATTATTGTGTTGTGTACATTATTGTATTATGTACATTATTGTGTTATGTACATTATTGTGTACATTATTGTGTTATGTACATTGTTGTTTTATGTACATTCTTGTGTTATGTACATTATTGTGTTATGTACATTATTGTGTACATTATTGTGTTATGTACATTATTGTGTTATGTACATTATTGTGTACATTATTGTGTTATGTACATTGTTGTTTTATGTACATTCTTGTGTTATGTACATTATTGTGTTATGTACATTATTGTGTACATTATTGTGTTATGTACATTGTTGTTTTATGTACATTCTTGTGTTATGTACATTATTGTGTTATGTACATTATTGTGTTATGTACATTATTGTGTACATTATTGTGTTATGTACATTATTGTGTTATGTACATTATTGTGTACATTATTGTGTTGTGTACATTGTTGTTTTATGTACATTATTGTGTTATGTACATTATTGTGTACATTATTGTGTTATGTACATTATTGTGTACATTATTTTGTTGTGTACATTATTGTGTTATGTACATTATTGTGTTGTGTACATTGTTGTGTTATGTACATTATTGTGTTATGTACATTATTGTGTTATGTACATTATTGTGTACATTATTGTGTTATGTACATTATTGTGTTATGTACATTATTGTGTACATTATTGTGTTATGTACATTATTGTGTTATGTACATTATTGTGTTGTGTACATTGTTGTTTTATGTACATTCTTGTGTTATGTACATTATTGTGTTATGTACATTATTGTGTACATTATTTTGTTGTGTACATTATTGTGTTATGTACATTATTGTGTTGTGTACATTGTTGTGTTATGTACATTATTGTGTTATGTACATTATTGTGTTATGTACATTATTGTGTTGTGTACATTGTTGTGTTATGTACATTATTGTGTTATGTACATTATTGTGTTATGTACATTATTGTGTACATTATTGTGTTATGTACATTATTGTGTACATTATTTTGTTGTGTACATTATTGTGTTATGTACATTATTGTGTTGTGTACATTGTTGTGTTATGTACATTATTGTGTTATGTACATTATTTTGTACATTATTGTGTTATGTACATTATTGTGTTGTGTACATTGTTGTGTTATGTACATTATTGTGTTATGTACATTATTGTGTTATGTACATTATTGTGTACATTATTGTGTACATTATTTTGTTGTGTACATTATTGTGTTATGTACATTATTGTGTTGTGTACATTATTGTGTTATGTACATTATTGTGTTGTGTACATTGTAGTGTTATGTACATTATTGTGTTGTGTACATTCTTGTGTTATGTACATTATTGTGTTGTGTACATTATTGTGTTGTGTACATTGTTGTGTTATGTACATTATTGTGTTGTGTACATTATTGTGTTATGTACATTATTGTGTTGTGTACATTGTTGTGTTATGTACATTATTGTGTACATTATTGTGTTATGTACATTATTGTGTACATTATTGTGTTGTGTACATTATTGTGTTATGTACATTATTGTGTACATTATTGTGTTGTGTACATTATTGTGTTATGTACATTATTGTGTTGTGTACATTATTGTGTTATGTACATTATTGTGTTGTGTACATTGTTTTGTTATGTACATTATTGTGTTATGTACATTATTGTGTTATGTACATTATTGTGTACATTATTGTGTTATGTACATTATTGTGTTATGTACATTATTGTGTACATTATTGTGTTATGTACATTATTGTGTTGTGTACATTGTAGTGTTATGTACATTATTGTGTTGTGTACATTGTTGTGTTATGTACATTATTGTGTACATTATTGTGTTGTGTACATTCTTGTGTTATGTACATTATTGTGTTGTGTACATTATTGTGTTATGTACATTATTGTGTTGTGTACATTGTTGTGTTATGTACATTATTGTGTTGTGTACATTATTGTGTTATGTACATTATTGTGTTGTGTACATTATTGTGTTATGTACATTATTGTGTTGTGTACATTATTTTGTTGTGTACATTATTGTGTACATTATTGTGTTGTGTACATTATTGTGTTATGTACATTATTGTGTTGTGTACATTATTGTGTTATGTACATTATTGTGTACATTATTGTGTTATGTACATTATTGTGTTGTCTACATTATTGTGTTATGTACATTATTGTGTACATTATTGTGTTATGTACATTATTGTGTTATGTCCATTATTGTATTGTGTACATTATTGTGTTATGTACATTATTGTGTTATGTTCATTGTTGTGTTATGTACATTATTGTGTTACGTACATTATTGTGTTATGTACATTATTGTGTACATTATTGTGTTATGTACATTATTGTGTTGTGTACATTATTGTGTTATGTACATTATTGTGTACATTATTGTGTTGTGTACATTATTGTGTTATGTACATTATTGTGTTGTGTACATTATTGTGTTGTGTACATTATTGTGTACATTATTGTGTTGTGTACATTATTGTGTTATGTACATTATTGTGTTATGTTCATTGTTGTGTTATGTACATTATTGTGTTACGTACATTATTGTGTTATGTACATTATTGTGTACATTATTGTGTTATGTACATTATTGTGTTGTGTACATTATTGTGTTATGTACATTATTGTGTACATTATTGTGTTGTGTACATTATTGTGTTATGTACATTATTGTGTTGTGTACATTATTGTGTTATGTACATTATTGTGTTATGTACATTATTGTGTTACGTACATTATTGTGTACATTATTGTGTTATGTACATTATTGTGTTATGTACATTATTGTGTTACGTACATTATTGTGTACATTATTGTGTTATGTACATTATTGTGTTGTGTACATTATTGTGTTATGTACATTATTGTGTACATTATTGTGTTGTGTACATTATTGTGTTATGTACATTATTGTGTTGTGTACATTATTGTGTTATGTACATTATTGTGTTATGTACATTATTGTCTTGTGTACATTATTGTGTTATGTACATTATTGTGTTGTGTACATTGTTGTGTACATTATTGTGTTGTGTACATTATTGTGTTATGTACATTATTGTGTTGTGTACATTGTTGTGTTATGTACATTACTGTGTTATGTACATTATTGTGTTATGTACATTATTGTGTACATTATTGTGTTATGTACATTATTGTGTTGTGTACATTATTGTGTACATTATTGTGTTATGTACATTATTGTGTTGTGTCCATTATTGTATTGTGTACATTATTGTGTTGTGTACATTATTGTGTTATGTACATTATTGTGTTGTGTACATTATTGTGTTATGTACATTATTGTGTTATGTACATTATTGTGTTGTGTACATTATTGTGTTATGTACATTATTGTGTTGTGTACATTATTGTGTTATGTACATTATTGTGTACATTATTGTGTTGTGTACATTGTTGTGTTGTGTACATTGTTGTGTTATGTACATTGTTGTGTTGTGTACATTATTGTGTACATTATTGTGTTATGTACATTATTGTGTACATTATTGTATTATGTACATTATTGTGTTATGTACATTATTGTGTTGTGTACATTATTGTGTTATGTACATTATTGTGTTATGTACATTATTGTGTACATTATTGTATTATGTACATTATTGTGTTATTATGTTATGTACATTATTGTGTTGTGTACATTATTGTGTTGTGTACATTATTGTGTTGTGTACATTGTTGTGTTATGTACATTATTGTGTTATGTACATTATTGTGTTGTGTACATTGTTGTGTTGTGTACATTATTGTGTTGTGTACATTGTTGTGTTGTGTACATTATTGTGTTATGTACATTATTGTGTTGTGTACATTGTTGTGTTGTGTACATTGTTGTGTTATGTACATTATTGTGTTATGTACATTATTGTGTTGTGTACATTGTTGTGTTATGTACATTATTGTGTTGTGTACATTGTTGTGTTATGTACATTATTGTGTTGTGTATATTATTGTTTTGTGTACATTATTGTGTTGTGTACATTATTGTGTTGTGTACATTATTGTGTTATGTACATTATTGTGTTGTGTACATTATTGTGTTGTGTACATTATTGTGTTGTGTACATTGTTGTGTTGTGTACATTATTGTGTTGTGTACATTATTGTGTTATGTACATTATTGTGTTGTGTACATTATTGTGTTGTGTACATTGTTGTGTTGTGTACATTATTGTGTTGTGTACATTATTGTGTTATGTACATTATTGTGTTGTGTACATTATTGTGTTATGTACATTATTGTGTTGTGTACATTATTGTGTTGTGTACATTATTGTGTTATGTACATTATTGTGTTGTGTACATTGTTGTGTTGTGTACATTATTGTGTTGTGTACATTATTGTGTTATGTACATTATTGTGTTGTGTACATTATTGTGTTATGTACATTATTGTGTTGTGTACATTATTGTGTTATGTACATTATTGTGTTGTGTACATTATTGTGTTATGTACATTATTGTGTTGTGTACATTGTTGTGTTATGTACATTATTGTGTTGTGTACATTGTTGTGTTATGTACATTATTGTGTTGTGTACATTATTGTGTTGTGTACATTATTGTGTTATGTACATTATTGTGTTGTGTACATTATTGTGTTATGTACATTATTGTGTTGTGTACATTGTTGTGTTATGTACATTATTGTGTTGTGTACATTGTTGTGTTATGTACATTGTTGTGTTGTGTACATTATTGTGTTGTGTGCATTATTGTGTTATGTACATTATTGTGTTGTGTACATTATTGTGTTATGTACATTATTGTGTTGTGTACATTATTGTGTTATGTACATTATTGTGTTGTGTACATTGTTGTGTTATGTACATTATTGTGTTGTGTACATTATTGTGTTACGTACATTATTGTGTTGTGTACATTGTTGTGTTATGTACATTATTGTGTTGTGTACATTATTGTGTTGTGTACATTGTTGTGTTATGTACACTATTGTATTGTGTACATTATTGTGTTGTGTACATTGTTGTGTTATGTACACTATTGTATTGTGTACATTATTGTGTTGTGTACATTATTGTGTTGTGTACATTATTGTGTTGTGTACATTGTTGTGTTGTGTACATTATTGTGTTATGTACATTATGGTGTTGTGTACATTATTGTGTTATGTACATTGTTGTGTTTTGTACATTGTTGTGTTGTGTACATTATTGTGTTGTGTACATTATTGTGTTATGTACATTATGGTGTTGTGTACATTATTGTGTTATGTACATTATTGTGTACATTAATGTGTTATGTACATTGTTGTGTTATGTACATTATTGTGTTATGTACATTATTGTGTTTTGTACATTGTTGTGTTGTGTACATTGTTGTGTTATGTACATTATGGTGTTGTGTACATTATTGTGTTATGTACATTATTGTGTACATTATTGTGTACATTATTGTGTTATGTACATTGTTGTGTTATGTACATTATTGTGTTATGTACATTATTGTGTTTTGTACATTATTGTGTACATTATTGTGTTATGTACATTATTGTGTTATGTACATTATTGTGTTATGTACATTATTGTGTACATTATTGTGTACATTATTGTGTTATGTACATTATTGTGTACATTATTGTGTACATTATTGTGTTGTGTACATTATTGTGTTATGTACATTATTGTGTTATGTACATTATTGTGTACATTATTGTGTTGTGTACATTATTGTATTATGTACATTATTGTGTTATGTACATTATTGTGTACATTATTGTGTTATGTACATTGTTGTTTTATGTACATTATTGTGTACATTATTGTGTTATGTACATTATTGTGTTATGTACATTATTGTGTACATTATTGTGTACATTATTGTGTTGTGTACATTATTGTATTATGTACATTATTGTGTTATGTACATTATTGTGTACATTATTGTGTTATGTACATTGTTGTTTTATGTACATTCTTGTGTTATGTACATTATTGTGTTATGTACATTATTGTGTACATTATTGTGTTATGTACATTATTGTGTTATGTACATTATTGTGTACATTATTGTGTTATGTACATTGTTGTTTTATGTACATTCTTGTGTTATGTACATTATTGTGTTATGTACATTATTGTGTACATTATTGTGTTATGTACATTGTTGTTTTATGTACATTCTTGTGTTATGTACATTATTGTGTTATGTACATTATTGTGTTATGTACATTATTGTGTACATTATTGTGTTATGTACATTATTGTGTTATGTACATTATTGTGTACATTATTGTGTTGTGTACATTGTTGTTTTATGTACATTATTGTGTTATGTACATTATTGTGTACATTATTGTGTTATGTACATTATTGTGTACATTATTTTGTTGTGTACATTATTGTGTTATGTACATTATTGTGTTGTGTACATTGTTGTGTTATGTACATTATTGTGTTATGTACATTATTGTGTTATGTACATTATTGTGTACATTATTGTGTTATGTACATTATTGTGTTATGTACATTATTGTGTACATTATTGTGTTATGTACATTATTGTGTTATGTACATTATTGTGTTGTGTACATTGTTGTTTTATGTACATTCTTGTGTTATGTACATTATTGTGTTATGTACATTATTGTGTACATTATTTTGTTGTGTACATTATTGTGTTATGTACATTATTGTGTTGTGTACATTGTTGTGTTATGTACATTATTGTGTTATGTACATTATTTTGTACATTATTGTGTTATGTACATTATTGTGTTGTGTACATTGTTGTGTTATGTACATTATTGTGTTATGTACATTATTGTGTTGTGTACATTATTGTTATGTACATTATTGTGTTGTGTACATTGTTGTGTTATGTACATTATTGTGTTGTGTACATTATTGTTATGTACATTATTGTGTTGTGTACATTATTGTTATGTACATTATTGTGTTGTGTACATTATTGTTATGTACATTATTGTGTTGTGTACATTATTGTGTTGTGTACATTGTTGTGTTATGTACATTATTGTGTTGTGTACATTATTGTTATGTACATTATTGTGTTGTGTACATTATTGTGTTGTGTACATTGTTGTGTTATGTACATTATTGTGTTATGTACATTATTGTGTACATTATTGTGTTGTGTACATTATTGTGTTATGTACATTATTGTGTACATTATTGTGTTGTGTACATTATTGTGTTATGTACATTATTGTGTTGTGTACATTATTGTGTTATGTACATTATTGTGTTGTGTACATTGTTTTGTTATGTACATTATTGTGTTATGTACATTATTGTGTTATGTACATTATTGTGTACATTATTGTGTTATGTACATTATTGTGTTATGTACATTATTGTGTACATTATTGTGTTATGTACATTATTGTGTTGTGTACATTGTAGTGTTATGTACATTATTGTGTTGTGTACATTGTTGTGTTATGTACATTATTGTGTACATTATTGTGTTGTGTACATTCTTGTGTTATGTACATTATTGTGTTGTGTACATTATTGTGTTATGTACATTATTGTGTTGTGTACATTGTTGTGTTATGTACATTATTGTGTTGTGTACATTATTGTGTTATGTACATTATTGTGTTGTGTACATTATTGTGTTATGTACATTATTGTGTTGTGTACATTATTTTGTTGTGTACATTATTGTGTACATTATTGTGTTGTGTACATTATTGTGTTATGTACATTATTGTGTTGTGTACATTATTGTGTTATGTACATTATTGTGTACATTATTGTGTTATGTACATTATTGTGTTGTCTACATTATTGTGTTATGTACATTATTGTGTACATTATTGTGTTATGTACATTATTGTGTTGTGTCCATTATTGTATTGTGTACATTATTGTGTTATGTACATTATTGTGTTATGTTCATTGTTGTGTTATGTACATTATTGTGTTACGTACATTATTGTGTTATGTACATTATTGTGTACATTATTGTGTTATGTACATTATTGTGTTGTGTACATTATTGTGTTATGTACATTATTGTGTACATTATTGTGTTGTGTACATTATTGTGTTATGTACATTATTGTGTTGTGTACATTATTGTGTTGTGTACATTATTGTGTACATTATTGTGTTGTGTACATTATTGTGTTATGTACATTATTGTGTTATGTTCATTGTTGTGTTATGTACATTATTGTGTTACGTACATTATTGTGTTATGTACATTATTGTGTACATTATTGTGTTATGTACATTATTGTGTTGTGTACATTATTGTGTTATGTACATTATTGTGTACATTATTGTGTTGTGTACATTATTGTGTTATGTACATTATTGTGTTGTGTACATTATTGTGTTGTGTACATTATTGTGTTATGTACATTATTGTGTTATGTACATTATTGTGTACATTATTGTGTTATGTACATTATTGTGTTATGTACATTATTGTGTTACGTACATTATTGTGTACATTATTGTGTTATGTACATTATTGTGTTGTGTACATTATTGTGTTATGTACATTATTGTGTACATTATTGTGTTGTGTACATTATTGTGTTATGTACATTATTGTGTTGTGTACATTATTGTGTTATGTACATTATTGTGTTATGTACATTATTGTCTTGTGTACATTATTGTGTTATGTACATTATTGTGTTGTGTACATTGTTGTGTACATTATTGTGTTGTGTACATTATTGTGTTATGTACATTATTGTGTTGTGTACATTGTTGTGTTATGTACATTACTGTGTTATGTACATTATTGTGTTATGTACATTATTGTGTACATTATTGTGTTATGTACATTATTGTGTTGTGTACATTATTGTGTACATTATTGTGTTATGTACATTATTGTGTTGTGTCCATTATTGTATTGTGTACATTATTGTGTTGTGTACATTATTGTGTTATGTACATTATTGTGTTGTGTACATTATTGTGTTATGTACATTATTGTGTTATGTACATTATTGTGTTGTGTACATTATTGTGTTATGTACATTATTGTGTTGTGTACATTATTGTGTTATGTACATTATTGTGTACATTATTGTGTTGTGTACATTGTTGTGTTGTGTACATTGTTGTGTTATGTACATTGTTGTGTTGTGTACATTATTGTGTACATTATTGTGTTGTGTACATTGTTGTGTTGTGTACATTGTTGTGTTATGTACATTATTGTGTTATGTACATTGTTGTATTGTCTACATTGTTGTGTTATGTACATTGTTGTGTTGTGTACATTATTGTGTTGTGTACATTATTGTGTTGTTAAATAATAAATAGCAACAATAAAAAAATCAGTAACTAAATTTGACTATTTATGCTGTTATCATTCAACCCTGCCATTACTGTAGGGTATCTAAGTGTGTGTCCAAAGCATCTGCAGAAGTGTGTCAGGAATAAGAAGTACAGAGGTTTCCAGATGTGATTACTTTCTTAAAATGGTGGTTAAATAGGAGAATAAGCTGACTGATCAAATCACTCAAATCACATACAACATACTCAGTAAAGTATTATTATTATTAGTAGTAGTAGTATCTTTTGTCCTTCGGTGTTAAATAGGACAAAAATGATCTCCACATGTGATTTATCTCATCACTATCCACGCAGACGGAGGGTCAAATAAATGGTGCTTTCTGGACCAATGCCGTAATCCTGCAGCTTCCTGCCAGAGTCCAGCTGTCTACCGCTGAAGATCAGCCGCTGCTGGTCCTCTGGTATTCCTTCTTTTTGGCGGACCTTTCTCATCAACTGATCGACGGTCTCTTCATCAGTAATGTCATATGTCTTCGTCTGCCCCTTCTCATTCTTCACGAACACCTGAAGTGGTACGGGAGCCATGGAGATCAGCAGCATCACGGTGGCTCCTGAACTCAATCCGTATTGGCTCACAGTCTTCTGGTCATTGTCCAGGATCTGACCACTGGCTGAAAGCTTCAGGCCTGAGACCCTTGCCCCAAAGTGAGGGGCAATGTGCTGCTTCAGTTCACCGATGGTGGTACTTGGCAGAACATTCACATGCTTCGTTTTTACAGTTATGTCTGTGACGAAGAGCTCCATTGTTTTTTCCTTATTGATGACCTGTGTCTAAAAAAAGCCAAAGATACAGATTTATTCAAATATTTTACTTGACCTATCATCAATAACCATTTTTACAGAAGCTATGAGACAAATATAAATAACAAATAATGGAAGTTTATTAGCACCGATTATCACTGTACAAATAGTTTTGTATTTCTTTTAAATAATTGTGATATAAGTGTTTGCTTTTTACTAGCTAACATTAAAAATGAAGAGACAGAACCAGAAGACAGCTGGAGAGATTTGATCAAAGTAAGGCTGCAGGCCCTGATGGTATTAGTCCCAGGGTTCTTAATTCCTGCACTACTCAGCTGTCTGGTATCCTGAAGTACATCTACAACCTGAGTCAGATGCAGAAAAGGGTAACGGTGCTATGGAAAACATCAAGTACTGATACCTATGAAAGCCACCACATCTGGCTTCAGAGACTACAGACCAATTTGCTTTGAGGTCACATGTCACAAAGGTGTTGGGGAGAATAGTTTTAGCCCACCTGGTACCACAGGTGAAACCTGCACTGGACCTACTCCATGTTTTTTATTTTTATAGGGCCGTCAACACCATCCAACTATTCCTACTGAGTGAGAAGCTGCTTATAATGGGTGTCAGCTCAACCACCATCTCCTGAATTGCTGACTACCTGTCAGATAGGCCCCAGTTTGTGTGATTGGGGGCCTCACTGTCTGACACAGTGGTCAGTAACAGAGGAGCACCTCAGGGGACTGCCCTGTCTCCATTTTTGTTCACTCTATATATCTCAGACGTTCAGGACAACTCTAATTCATGCCACCTGCAGAAGTGTTCTGATGACATTGCAGTGGTGGGGTGTACAAGGGATGGATTGAGTCAGTGAGGAACAGGAGGTCACTGAACAAACTGCTCTCCATGATGGACAATCCATCTCACCCATGCTACAACACACGACAACTGAGTCAACTGAGCTTAATCTCAAAAAGAATCAATCAGAATCATTGTCAAAGATAACGTTACAGGAGATCATTCATACCATTCACAATAACATTATGTACTAGTTCACCTGTGTGTGACAGGTGATAACAAATCAGAATCAAAATATAATATTTAACATTTTTAGAATTTATTTTGTATTTATTATTCAAGTACACATTATTAAAATGAGAGAAAAACCTACCTTAGAGTAAACGATGTACTTTTCTTTGCACAGTCTCCTTTTCCCAGAATCAAAACTGTGTCTCTTTTCCAGCGGACCGCAATTTAACAACAGATCAACACAACACGGCCACGCCCCTTATTTACAATTTAACCAATAGGACATATGGAAAATCTAGCAGAATGAGATCAAGCACCGCCCCTACAGTTAAGATTCGTTTTAGGCGTCTTAGTCAGTGGCTTTCTGTTTCTGTTCAGCATCTTTATGTAAGTAACACCCTTTTTATTAAAACCACTGTGTGGCGCTCCAGAGCAGGACTTAAAAGTTTCAGTTTTGGAGAAAAGAAATGAATTAGAATTGGAATGACGTCAGTAAAGTGAAGGCTGTAGAATTGGAATGACGTCAGTAAAGTGAAGGGTCAGGTTACGGGAAAGTCCACTACATTCCCCATGGCACACCTTCTGGAATGTTCAGAGCCATATGGTGTAATTTGCCCATTTCTCTTCACATTAATACATATACTACACACATCTATACTGATGATTTTATTTCAGATAAAATATATATTTCAGTTTAGTACGTGGTGCTGGACTAATATTGAATTATTATTGGACTAATACTAAAGTTCTGATTTGATCTGATTTATCTGAAGTTCAAAGGTTGACTTCAAGTTGACCTCAGTCTCCAGGCAGCTTCCATATTTATTTATTTATTTATTTATTTATTTATTTATTTATTTATTTGTTTGTTTGTTTGTTTGTTTATTTACTGTTGATATGATGTGTTAATATAGCCACAAAAATTGTTAAGCCCATAAATGACATTCATCTGTTAGCTTTTATTTAGCATTAGCTCATTTGCTACATGTTTGCTAATATAGACCAGGATAATCATGTAACTGTGTATTATATTTTATAGTTTTGCACTATACTGTAATGAAAACATCACTATATGCATGAACTGTACATGTGCAGTGTTGACCAGGATATTAACTAATATTTACTGTAGTTTCTTCAATATTCAATAACTACAACAGGTTATGTATGTAACCAAGTTCCCTGAGAAGGGAACGAAACATTGTGTCATGACTGACACTATGGGAACACTTTGCTGAGGCAGTGTGTCCGAAGCTCCGTGTGCACACACGCCAATTCACTGGCTCAGATAGGACACGTGATGGAGGAATATGCACCAGCATGTCCATATAAGGGGATCTATGTCACATTCAAGTGCGAAAGGATGCTCGGGGTGTGGCCAGTGACGCAGAGTCTCGTTCCCTTCTTAGGGAACTGGGTTACATACCGAGGGAACATTACGAGGGAACTCGACGCTGCGTCATGACTGATGCTATGGGAATGTCAATACCAGTGGCAGACTGTCAGGGTCAGCAAGGCCTTCTCTGCTGGCCTAAACAGCAGTGATCTGAATCACTGACTTGCATTTTAATATATTTAAAATATTTTTCCATGAATGTGTATTAAATTATTCCCAATAGTCTATTCACTACATTTCACAGCTTTTCTCTCGGTTGCACTGCTTCCAGTAGTGTATATTTATGATAAGAGTATTTATCCTTAAGGGTTAGGGTTATCCTTTAAGGCCTTCAGAATCAATAGTGCAGGCACCCGGAGCTTAAAATAAGTGGCAATGAAACTGTCAGATCAGTTTTCGAGTTGAAATCAGATTTCGAGTTGGTGTCACTGGGGCCATCTAGCAGGCATACATTTACGTCAGCAATTTTCCGTCCTTTGATTGGATAACCACACAAACTAAACATATATATATTTTAACTCACAATGGCTGACAGAGGAGAAGAAATCGATTTGGTAGCGGACATCCTTACAACTGCATTTTCAAGGCGAACTTTTCAAGAAAATCCTTTCGATTCTACAAAATAGTTAGTAATCTTTTTCAAGAACCACTTATGCTTTTGGGATTTCTTTTGCACAAAACAAACAGTTTGCCTTCATTCCAGATCCCCGGGGTGGACTGTGTTTTTTTGGTTTTCTTTTGCTGCAGTGAAAAGAAACTTGTGAGACTGATTTGTGTTAATTTGTTTTTTTTTTCTATATGTAATGCTATATGTATGTTGTGTCACAAGATCCTGTGATTTTTGATCCTATCAAAAATTCCTTCACCATTTCACATCAGCCATGTCTTGTCATTATTCTGACTGATTTTGAACCGAATCAGATGAAAGTAAGGGAGAAAATATTAGAGATTTCAAAAAGTGACACACTTCCGGCTGCCAGTTGGTGGCGCTATGACCGAGACTCACAGTTGTCATATCAATGTGATCAGCTTTCAATGCTTAACATGATCCTAAGGTTTCATGTAGATCACTTAATGTACACAGAAGTTATTAGCCACTTCCTGTTTCATTTTATTCGCCATAAGTTTAAGGGCTTCTCACGGCTGAACCGTTTGAGAAATCAAGAGTCCCTCATCAATTCTGCATTATCAATGTCTTGAGATCATATTAGCCTGGGTTTGGTGGCGGTTGTATCAATGTCTTGAGATCATATTAGCCTGGGTTTGGTGGCGGTTGTATCAATGTCTTGAGATCATATTAGCCTGGGTTTGGTGGCGGTTGTATCAATGTCTTGAGATCATATTAGCCTGGGTTTGGTGGCGGTTGTATCAATGTCTTGAGATCATATTAGCCTGGGTTTGGTGGCGGTTGTATCAATGTCTTGAGATCATATTAGCCTGGGTTTGGTGGCGGTTGTATCAATGTCTTGAGATCATATTAGCCTGGGTTTGGTGGCGGTTGTATCAATGTCTTGAGATCATATTAGCCTGGGTTTGGTGGTGGTTGTATCAGTTCCCTAGGAGGAGTATTTCAAATTCCATTGGGGCGTTTTGCAAACAACTCAAAATAACTGACTTCCTGTGGATTAGACTTAATGACAACGTGAAAGTTGTTCAGTTCAGTGAGATCTAAGTGTGGACCAAGGTGTACATGGATACGTGCAAGTGTGTATCAGCTATGCAGCAAGATGTTCCAGGGGGCGCTGTAACGGGTGTGTGCCACGCCCAGGGCCGAGCCACGGTGACGTCCTGATGGCCGCAGATTCCAACCTGTCTGCTGATTTTCATGAGTTTTTGAGCATGTTAAGGGGTCCAAAATACCCCGAAAGTTTGATAAAAAAAAATGTAAAAAAAGAATATAAAATTCTAACGAAAACAATAGTGCTTCCGCACCTATGGTGCAAGGCTCCTTCGGTGCTCTGGCCCTAATAATAATAATAATAATAATAATAATAATAATAATAATAATAATAATAATAACAATAATAATGATAGCAACATTGTGCCTAAAGTCCACCACTATCATCCCCGTGCTGAAGAAGTCTCCAGTGTCCTGTCACAATGAATACCGTCCCATTGCACTCCACATGAAGTGCTTTGAGAGGCTCGTCATGAGGCACATCAAGAACCTGCTGCCACCATCACTAGACCCCATGCAGTTTGTGTATCGTCTAAATTGCTCCACAGACAATGCCATCAGCACAGAGAACTGAACTGTTCTGGACACAGTGTTACACACACACACACACACACACACACACACAGATACACACACACACACAAGCGGAGAGCTGGTCTCAACAAAGCACTGAACTGAGCTGGACACACACACATACACACACACACTAAACTTGTCTTGTTTACATGCACACGTTACTTTAAATATTTATAACTGTTCACTTTTGATTATTTAAATACACACGTCATTTTAATTAAATGTATCTGTTATAACTTAATCACTTCTGTTACTTCCGCTGATATATTCACTGTCCTAAACTTGTCTCTATCTGTTTTTGCACCTACTGTTAACACTGTCTGTGTTATGTGTCCTGTTTGTCTGCACTGTCTTGTCTTGTCATCCTGTGTACTTATGTTGTATGTTTAGTTTGTAAAGAATGCACCGATTTAGGAATAGTTTATCTCTGTTTGTCTGCGTCACCTGTACTCTGTTTCTGTTCTGTGTAGCACCTCTGCTCCAGGAGGAACGTTGTTTCACTTCACTGTGTACTGCATCAGACATATATGGTTGAAGTGACAATAAAGCTTCTTTGACTTTGACATTGAATAGATTATAACAAAGAGCTGATATTTTAAATACACTGATATTTATCTATGATATGATCCTGGATCATTAATGTGACTTTCCAAGAAAAGTACAAGTTTTATAGTTGCATAGGCATCACATCTCTCTCTCTCTCTCTCTCTCTCTCTCTCACACACACACACACACACAATTTTTTAAGTTTGTTGATCCAAGGCAAAGCAAATCAGTGAGTCACTTTGATAAATCATTTTATTTAAATAGAAATGAAATTAATTCATTTAGAACACCCATAAGGAAATAAACTATTACAGTAACTTCATTTTTTTATTACTGTGGTTAAAAATATTATTCTTAAATTATTTATAATACGTGCTAATAAATAATTCTAAAGGCAAAAATGTAACAGTAAAGCAAGCAAACTTAAAATGGTATAAATATAATTTTCTATAATGGAATAGAAAAAGATTCTGGAATATTCAGAAATGATTCTGGAGAAAATCACTTTCTGAAAAGAAGAATCAGTTGAGTGCAAAAAGAATGAAGACACCTCAGTAATCTGTAACAAACATTACGAGATGAATCATGTTACATTTTTTAGGCTAAAATGATCTCCAAGTGTTTCTGTCCCATCAGCCTCCACGCAGACGGAGGGTCATATGAATGGTGCTTCCAGAAACAATGTCGTAATCCTGCAGCTTCCTGCCAGAGTCCAGCTGTCTACCGCTGAAGATCAGCCGCTGCTGGTCCTCTGGTGTTCCTTCTTTTCGGCGGACCTTACTCTTCAAATGATCGACGGTTTCTTCATCAGTAATGTCATATGTCTTCGTCTGCCCCTTCTCATTCTTCACGAACACCTGAAGTGGTACGGGAGTCATGGAGATCAGCAGCATCACGGTGGCTCCTGAACTCAGACCATAATGGTTCACAGTCATCTGGTCATTGTCCAGCTGCACCACTCGCCCATTGGTGACAGAAAGCTTCATCCGTAGAGGACTTGCATTAAAGATTTGGGCGACTTTATGCTTGAGTTGACCGATTGTAGCACCTGGATTCACGTGCACGGTCTTCGTTTCCCCGCTCAGGACTTTAATGTTGAGCTCCATCATATCTGCTGCTTAATGACCTTTGTAAAAGTAAAAAAATGCAGATTAGTGTTTATTATTTAAAAACATTTTGCACTGAAGTTAAAAGACTAATGGAAGCTTACGATCACCAAGCATGAATTAATTATCATCTCCCCAATTAGATCAATTAGAAATGAGTGTATTTTGACCATGTAAATGATGTAAAAATGTAACTAGAGCCTCAAGTCAAGTGTTTCTGGATTTAAAATGGCTGCCAGCAGAGTTTACAGCTAGATCATGTCCATTTGTTGTGGTACCAGGGTGGGATTCTCAAGTGTACACTTTTTGTAACCTTTAATGTGAAAGTTGTATATATAACATGTCTCTAAAAGATAATTACCCTTAAATTATGCTCCATAAATAATAGTTTATGGTGCACTAAATCCTATATTTCCAAGTGGAGTTTATTAAACATTTAGAACATAAGTACAAAGGTACAGGTACTGAAAAGGGAACCAAAGCCACTATTGTTGGCATTAAAAGGTGTTATTACCTTCTATTACATGTTTAATTATGTTACCCTCAGCTCACCAAACATTCAAGAAGACAACTTTATTTTTTCAGATTCTCATTAATCACCGATCATTTTTCCATCGCTGAGAAATCTTTTTAAGATTAATTAAACTTTGCTCATTATGATACACGCATATTATTTTAGAAACATATTTATTATAAACCTACCTTTTATACAAATTGGTAGATGAATGTGTCCTGAAAATCCTCATCCTCTTTAAAGTCTCAGAGTATCACCTCAAACTCTCCCGCTGCAGCCGACCACGGTTCCTTATATAGTCTAATAACCACGCCCCACTTTGCTGTGACCCAGCCAATATGGAGATGACCGCCTGCTAATGTTTCCAGCCAATAGGAGAAGAGCAGAGCCCGCCCTCCGTCAGGATTTTGTTTTCCGAGGATTCATTCAGCTACTTTCCGGTTTCCGGACATCAGGGAGAGGTCTAAGTGGTTTTAGTGTCTAGCAGAGGTCAGTAAGTAAGTGTGTGTGTCTGTGTCAGTGTCCTGTGTGTGTGTGTGTGTGTGTGTGTGTGGATAATCATAATTGTGTGTGTGTGTGTGTGTGTGTCTGTGTGTGTGTGTGTGTGGTAATGTGTCATGTGTGATGTGTGTGTCTGTGTGTGTGTGTGTGTGTGTGTGTCTGTTATTGGTGTGTGTGTGTGTAGTGTGTCTGTGTGTGTGTGTGTGTGTGTGTGTGTCTTGTGTGTGGCATTGCTGTGTGTGTGTGTGTGTGTCTGTCAATGTGTGTGGTGTGTGTGTGTGTGTGTGTCTTGTGATGTGTGTGTGTGTGTGTACATATGCACACTATTGATTCTATGATCTAAAATGTGGTGTTTAATACTTGCCTTTTAATCATAGGTTACAGCACATTCTTTCATTCAAGATAAATTATCAAGCTACTCCACACACATCTCAGGCCTCAGGCAGTTTCCATTTCAGAAAGAATCCATTATAACTGTGACGTGAATCTACAAAGGGAGATCATGATGATCAGCAGGATCACACGGTGGATCACTGATCTCAGAACTCAATCTTTCACCCTCTTCATGCAGATTCAGCTGTTAGAGTTTCATCCAC